>NC_133790.1:6403930-6572097 GCF_003597395.2 Chelonoidis abingdonii
TCTTCCTCACTTTATCTCTACACGTTCTGACCTCACTAGGAACTTTCCCTTGCTAATCCCGCTTTCTCCACTCCTATAAGCTTCTGCTTTTCCTAACCCCTCTCGAGTTGCTTGCTCATGGCCAGCGGCCTACACCTGCCCATGGTATTTCCCCTTTCCGGATCAGGCACCGACATTTTAGTTTTCCGCAGCTGCGACTTAAAGTAATTCCAGGCCTCCTTCTGCATTTAAATCCACAAGTTCCTCGTCATCCACTTCCTAACTAATTTCTTAACTCTTTAAAATTAGCCTCGAGATCGAAAAACGTAATCCCAGATTACGTTTGTTATCCCCATCTAATTTGAATTGAATCAGCTCATGATCACTCGAACCAAGTTGTCCCCACCACCATTTCTGTCTACGGGTCCTCAACTACTCACCAAACAAATCTAAATGCATCCCTCTCGTAGGTACTCAACACTTGATGAAGAAATCACTCCGCTACACATCCGAAAACCTGACGCCTATTATCTCCAGCAGCACACTGATGGAAAAACAGCATCGCCTTCCAGTGCTATCATCCGGGAAGATTGGAAGGCTCCCATAATCACACATTTCCCCTTAGTGTTACTCATAAAGAACATAAAGAGGTCTCTATCGATATCCAAATCACCGGCGTCAAGCAGTCACCCATAGCACACTTCAGGGAAGTCGTATGTAAGCGTTGTACCCAGCGTGATTTTACCGCGACAGACTCTGTCTTATCTATTCCATCAACTCTCATTTCATTACAGTTCAGCGCCATGCATTGATGGACAAAGGCTACTCCGCACCTATTGCCTTCTCTTCCTGTCTTTTCTAAACAGCACATGCCTTCATACCCGTACTGGCCAGTCAATGAGTACTATTCCACCAGGTTTCTGTTATCCTATAATATCCGGTTTAACTTCCTGCACCAGTAGCTCCAGTTCCTCCATCTTGTTCCCTAGGCTCCTCGCATTAGTAGTACAAGACATTTTAATTTTGACGTTTGTCGTCAGTTGACATTCTTTCCCCGTCGTGCACAGACTTTCTAACAACAGCATCCCCCGTTAGGCTAGTTTCAACCGCTTTTCCTCCTGGGGTCCACTTCTTTGTCCACAAGGGTCCCTCTCACTTCGTTTACTTCCTCTCAGCTTAAATTCGGCGTGGAGACTCCTGAACATCTCCCACCATCTCCCCACTTCCTAGTTTAGCTCTTCTTAATGACGGTCGGCGAGCCTCCATCCTAGAAGTCTATTTCCCTGCCTTGCTTAGATGAAGTCAATCCGGAGCGAACGTCGCTGTCCGTAAATGCGCTCCCATGCCCGTACATCCCAAGCCCTCCTTATCAGCCACCACTGCTGAGCATCTGTTAATCATCCATAAATCTTGTCGCTCTTCGTCGCCGCTTAGGAACCGGCAGAATCCCACTGAAGATCACCTGAGCTCGATTTCCTTGAGCGTCTTTCCCATGCTGACAAGTCCTCACTTTCATAACAGTCTTCCAGCGAGTGCCTAGCCGTATCATTCGTTCTCACATGAGGACAATCAACGGATTCTTTCGCCCCGCCCCGTAGTGATCCTTTTCAGCCTCGGTCCACATCCTGTACCTATGCCCCGGCAGACAGCACACCCTTCTGTTCTCCGATCAGGTCTAGTTACAGGCCTGTCTTATTCTTCTCAGTAAGAGTCTCCAATCACGTAGACTGTTGCTTTTCCTGGCGCCAGTGTGATTCTCAGGTTCTATCCCCCAACCAGCTGGCGCAAAGCCCTCGATTTGTTCTCGCGCTCAGTAAGGCTCATACTGGTGTCGCCTCCATTAGAGCTCCTCCAATCCTTCTGCAGTTACTAGCCGCTCGCCTCTTTTTCCTCGCCCATCTCTCCTTCAGCGAGCCACGCCCTGCGTGCTCCATCTTCATTGTTCCACACACCCAGCACCACTGTTCCTGAGTTCCTATTGTCTCGTTTCTGCTGGCCGTCTTTTCCTCTGCCTGGTTCTCCCTATTCACATCTTTTCCACCGTCCACTTTCCTCGAACCCGCAGCAGCCCTCTAGAACTTCTTTGGTCTGCTTCCTCTGCTCGTCTGAGCCTTATCCCTGTGCTCATCAGCTCTCGCTTCTTCCATCATCTGCTCAAATCCCCTTCGTAAACTCAGCCAGAGTTTCGACTGCATCTCCAGTCCTCTATCTTTTCTTCCAGCAGTTCTATCAGGGCGGCACTCTCATGCAGACAAACTCCTCTTCAGGTGCCCCCTCCAGGACCATATCATGCACGCTACGCATCCGGTCATCCTCAGTGTGTCCTCTGCCTGCTACTTTCTGTCCTCCATCATGCCTTCAACTGCTTGTGCCTGGCAAGTGTCAGCTCACACCGCACCACGGTACATCCAACAAGGCCTGGCTGCTGGCAGACGCGGTGCCCCTTCCCTCTCTGGCTTGTTGGTTTCTCCGCTTTAGTCTCTCTGGAACCTCCCCCTGGAAACTCCTACTGAATACTCCCCTGTTAGCAGTCCTGTGCCGCTGGGGTTCGGGGTTGTTATAAATGTGTATGGGTAGGGTTTTGTGGCCTGCCTTGTGCAGGAGGTCAGACTAGATGATCATATTGGTCCCTTCTGACCTATGAGTCTATGAGTCTATGAGTCTAATGATTATGATGTGAAACTTCTATTCCATCTACTAAATGCCTATTTTGTAGAACACAACTGTTATGACAAGTTCCCCTAAATAACTATCAACAAATATCAGCCTTTCATAAAAGTAATAATATTACATACTGTGAGGAAATTAACAAAAATTAATCATCTATCATATGAGTAATTGCAGCCCAAAGAGTCTGTAACAGCAGATGAGAACTGAATACACTACTGTCCTATATATTATACAAAACCGCTTTAGATTTTATTAGGTTGCAAAGCTTTTTAGTTTACAAAGTCAAGCACCCAAAAGATAGGAAATGGTTACAAGAATCTTCTATAATGGAAAATGTTAGGCATAACATTCTGCCAATGACAGAAAATAATTTAATAATCAAAAACACAAAGGTGACAAAATATATACAAGTTTAACTACTTAATGTTTCTATAAAGTCATATTACATTTAACCTACCGTGTTTGCAGAAGAGCTTAAAAGTTATATGACAATCATTAACATTTGTATAAATGTTGCACTTCTCTACATTCCTTTCTAGTGTGTTTAGCCATCTAAACACAGGGAGGACTGACTGTAAGAAAAGTGCATTAATAGTGTGCACCTTAAGAGCAACACAAAGAATGTTAAATAACAGTATGTGAATCACAAATGGAAACATAAAAACACCTTTGGGGGGGTGTGGGGGGAGGGAAAGGAAGAGAAGGGAAGGATAGCTCAGTGGTTTGAGCATTGGCCTGCTAAAGCCAAGATTGTGAGCTCAATCCTTGAGGGGGCCATTTAGGGAACTGGAGTAAAGATCTGTCTGGGGATTGGCCCTGCTTTGAGCAGGGGGCTGGACTAGATGACCTCCTGAAGTCCCTTCCAACCCTAATATTCTATGATTCCTCTCACCCCTGCAATATAACAGGTGCCCAACAGGGCAGCTAATGAAATAGCTGAAAGAGGGATGGGACAGTGTTCCTGGCTCACTGCTCTTGGGACAGCAGGGTAAATGGTCAGAGGCAAATTAGAAACATGATGCCCCCTACTGCCTCTCTGTAGTGATGAAGCTATTTCAAACACTTCAGTTCAGATGAAACTGCAGGGCATAGCTCAGGGAACATGACTAATCATAAATACAAATGTTGTTCCTACCTCAGTTGTCTTGAGGGCTACAAGTTAGAGCTTTAAAGGGCACAAATGGTCCCCAGTTCCACAAAGGATGAATTCTACTCAAATAGAGTAATACATCATTCTGTCCCCTACAACACTCACAATTCCATTGGAAAGTTGAATTGTCTTGCTGTTTAAAAAGTCATCTTTACTATTCCATTAAGATTTACCTTCATTACTAATTTACACGTAAGGGGTAATTGTCTTTTTGTCTGACAGAGTTCAGGTTCAGCTGTCCAGCAGTAATGTTGAAAAAACATAGATGAAAAGAAGACACATGCATACGCTGACCTAGAAGAATTCACTGATCTTAGAGCAAGCTAAAAATATAATTAAAAATGAGTATTTTATTATCTTGAAACTATAAACAAAAATTGATGAAATATATATTTTTATTTAATTTTATACTCCAATATCATATATAAGAACAAAACACTTAGATGTATAAATACAGCAGATGGTTGGATGCATATACATACATCATCACGTTTAAACAAATCAGTTTTACTCCTCCTACTAGTCAGAACTGGTTGATAAAATCTAGCAAAATGAATGCACGTGAATAGTTCCACTTACCCCACTGGGACTATTTATATGCTTAAAATTAAGCTTGTGCTTAAGAGCATTGATGGATCAGAGCCTGTGATAGCAAAATCTAATAGTTCCTTTCCCTCATCCAAGTGGGTGTGCATGGGTCTATTAATGCCTATATGAGAAGGTGGTTTACATTACAAATTAAAAATAGAATATCTTCATATTTTATCTGATGGCCTGCAATCACCCCAGCTTAAGCTATGATCTTTGCACAAGTTAAGTAGGGTTGGACCTGGTCAGTACATGTCTGAATGAGACCACCACAGACATGCCAAATTCTGCAGGAAGTGGTGCTGACGATTCTGTAGGAGTCAGAAATGAAGAAATGCTGGAACATGGTCTCAAGAGGTAATTTTAAATTAGATGTAAAGCTGAGATCCTGACCACTTGTTGTTATTAAAACATCTGTGGCAGTGATCCTACTGTCATAGACAAATTCTAGTTTGGCAACTATGAAAAAGCAGGAAAACTATAAAAAGCAGAACCAGAGGTTCCATGATATCATTCGCATAGTTGAGATGATACCCCCAAAATGGAGTGTGGCCATGCCAAAAATGAGAGACGGTAAGGAAGATAATTTGTATTATGCTGTAATGCATGTATAGAAAAATTTTCAAAAAGCTACCTACATTAATGTTGAGACTGTATTTCCCCATAAAAAGCCATTTAAATTATTAAAAACCCCCAAAATGCACTTACACCTTTTTCATTTGGGTCAAACCAAAACTCATCACTAATTCGTGCTATGGCATGTATTGCTCGTCCAAACACTATAACAGAAGACAAAAGAAATGTGCTATTTGCATTTTGTATTTGGTTAAATAATAAAAAAAACATGATATAACATTGTCTCCAGATTAATGGAGCAGAAATGTACCACAGGTTGAAAAGTTGCCACCAGTGCTGGGTACCTCAGTTTCAGGAGCCCAAATTGAGATAATATGGGCCTGATTTTCAGAATTGTTAAGCACCCACAAACCCAACTGCTCAGCACTTCTACAAATCAGCCCCAAGGTACATTAGAATGGGCACTTAAAAACTAGGACACATAAAACCAGTGGTCACAGCTGAAAAAATCTGGCCATGGAGCCTTGAAGACAATAAATAAAAATGAAAAAGCACAACGCCAAATTAAGGGCAAAATTTCCACTGAGTAGGACTCCAGTATTTGACCTATTGAGTCCCTACCTCCCGTACTTAACACAAACTTGAAATTACCAAGCTGTATTTGCTTTTATTTTGTGCACCAGGTCAGCAGTGGCGCACTACTCAATTAACAGAGTTCATTCTTAAAATACTGTTACAAAGCCATCAGGAAGCACAAGAGCAATGGTTTTGGTCTAGATCTTATACTGAAATTTGCTATTAGGACTACTAGCTTTTAGGCATAAAAACAGCTAACTTATTTAAAGATTATTGCTGTATATATTGAAAGAAACTTTAAGGCTGTATGGTTGAAATAGTTTTTTAAACAATATAGGAGTACCTTGATATTTTACATTAATGACTGGGAAACCCACCATAATGATCTTAAAATAACATCACATCAAAGATGATCACCAGAATAATGCTTCCCTAAGACTGGCTTTCTTTAAAATACAATTTAAATAAGTAGGGATAATCTTGTATCCAAAGAATTACTACTACTAATAGTTTGAACTTGTATCACACTTTCTTTCATAGATTGATTTTATAAGTGAGTAAGAACCAACAGGCCCATTTTATAGATGGGGTAACTGAGGCACAGAGAAGTTACGTGCCTTGCTCAAGATCACACAGCAAATCAATAGAATTAGAGGCCAGATTTTCTGATTTTCCCTCTCCTTCCATCTATGCACCCCAGAATCCTTGGCACTGGCAGCTGCAGCACTTTGTTTGAAACACCACTGAAACGAATGTAAAGAAAAAGTCCTCTTCTTTCTAATAACATTTGAAGGTCCACCAAATCACACTTTGTCTTAAATTACATGGCAACACCTGTTTAAAGTATATTTTGTATGACAGAAATAGACAGGTCTTAAAACTCAAATTCCAGAGGCCTTTGCTAGAAAGAACTCTATAAGTAGCAGTACTTTCCATCATGTTGCACAAGGGTCTGCGTGTTCTGCGTGCATGTGAGGAGCCACTGAGCTCTGCTTACAGTAGGGACAAGATGGTTTTAACAGAGCTCCCACCAGGTGCTCTCAGGGAGACCTTTTGGTTGATGAAAGACCTCATGTCACTGGTCTTGGGCAAAACACACTCACAGGGCTCGGGGGGGGGTGGGGGAAGCATCTTGCAGCAATATGGTGTCATTGGCCTCCACATGCTGTCACACCTCATGTTGTTCTAAGAGCTCTATGTAGCCTTGGCTCCCCACTCTCTGCCCCGATCATCCACTCTGGAGGTCTGTCACCGTGTCCCCAGCAGCAGATCTCAGCACGGTTACCTATTTCATGGTCCCAGTGATGTGCTCCCCTTGCCCTACCCCTGAGCAGCCCCACATATCCCCCTGCTGCAGTGGGTGCTACCTCTGAGGTGGGTCCCTCCAATCACACACTTCATGGTTCGGGGACTGGGTGACTGCACCTCAGTCAGGCCTTCCCAACCCAGCCTCGCCCCTCACACAGCAAAAGGGCGGGAAACCAGCCAGTTGCTTGAGGGGCGGGGCCAACTGCTCCTCAAGAATCTGGATGACGCTCATCCCTCGCGGTCTGACAGTGACGAGTGAAGCGCGAGGCCTGACGGCTACGGAACGCGCTCTGGTGTGTACCGACTTGGAATGATCCCTTCTAGCTGCCGTAGGCCGTAGCCGCACTTGGCTTCCGGAATCTGTAACGGCCTGTTGCTCTTTGGCCCTTCGGAGCGGAACGGAAGGGAAGGAGGTGACGAGTGGACGGGAGCAGGATGGTGAGCCACCCCGGGGAGTGTGGGCGGTGAGGGGGAACTCCTGACCCGCACCCTACGCTGGAGACGGCCCGGCTCCGGGGCCCTGGTGCCCTTCCCACCCTCAGTGCGTTGTTGCCCCAAGGCCCCCGCCCCCATCACCATCGCGCTCCTGCTCCCCTGGGATCGGAACTACCTTAGCCACGGCGATACAGCGGAACCGTGCTAACCCTCCCGTCTCGTGACGCTCACCGAAAACGGACTCCTAGTTCCAAAGCTTTAATTGTAGGGACAGTTCTGTATTGGGGCCTTGCTGTTCTTTAGACTTAACTTGACACAACATATAGACTAACTCGCTTACTGCAAAGTAACAGAGTAACTAAAACCAAGCAGCTGTTTATAAAACAATCCCTGGCTTTTTATCTCTTGTTTACCTGCCTCTTAATGCCAAGTTCAGAAATTCATATTGGGTCCCCCAGGCATTTAGGCAAATTAGCAAGGTTCCTCTGTATTTCTTTTGAATGCTGTCTTGTATTAACCATATAATCTTCAACATTGTTTGCTTTAATAGTATTCATTTATATGAATAATATTTTTCGGAAATATTTGTGACCAATTTCTTGGAAGAATAGAAATCCATGAAATTGGCATCAATGGAGATTCTTGTTGGGGGGGGGGGGATTCTGATCCATTACTGCTTACTAAGTCAGTCTAATGTAAAATTCAAAAAGATTGGATTAGAAGAAAAATATTCAAAAGAATAACTGGTTCACTGAAAAATTACAACAGGTGGTATGAATATTTTGTGAAGTGGCAGCTTGAAAAAGTGTTCCAATATTGTTTCTGACCATTTCAGGAAAGCTGATTTTTTTAACACTTTCTTTCATAACATTAAAAAAAAAATCATTATTTGGCTATTCATATGTCTTATTTTTTTCTTTTCTGTTGCTTTCTTTTAACATTGTTCATGTTTCACCCTGTTTTTTCATTCCCCCTGTCTGCAATCAACTTCTTCATTCCAATAAGGCTGGGCACAGAGTAAGTTTACTCCTCTTGGCTCTTGCTAACATAGGTGATAGATGATTTGCTAATGTTACTAGATGTTAAAATAGGTATGAATTATAGAATAGCCGCTAGCCAATCCATAGTCAAGACTGCAACTAAATTTCTGTTGAAAGCCAAATTCTTGTGTGCTTGTTGTCATGATTGTTGTGTCTATCAGAGATAAATGTGATACAGCTAATACAGCAGAAAATGCTGCTTGTTTTAGTCTACGAAGCTATTTTGATAGATGGAAACTTGAATCTGAATTATGATCTAAATGGTTTCTCTCAATTCATCAGCACTTATTTGATTCAGTGAGGTTGAGTGTCTCTAACTGAGAGCATAATTTGGGGGCGGGCATTACATATGTAACTAACTAGTGTTGTGTGTAAATCTTGTAAGACTTGATTAAAGATCCCACCTACTGATTTTGATGGCAACAAAACAATCATGCTACAAAATCAGCCATATTAGGAAATTGTTTTAAAACTGTTTCAGTTAACATGGTTATGCTATCAATGTATAGAGGATATAGCATTGTTAAAATGTAACTTTTTAAAATTTTCTAACAATATAGGAGCTCAAGTATGTTAGTTCACTTTTTTTTAAGTTTGTAGCACAGGAAGGCCAACATTTAAGTTTCTCCCTCCCTTGTCCTATCCAATTTTTAATATAAACAAAGTGCTGGTGAAAAGCCTATCTACTGAACAGGTACAACACTGGCACTAGCCCAGCAAACTTCAATGTCTTGCCACTGTGCTTTCTTTTTGAGCTGGAAGGATCATCTTTAGGAGTAATAGGAAATTTGTCCACTGGGAACTAGTGGAAGGCCTTACTACTTCTGGTAGTCTAAGAAATAAGAAGTGCTTTATATCACTACTGACTTGGACTTGAACCAGTGGCTCACAGGTTAAAGATTCTGTCTCACTTTACCAATTCTTTGAGTTATAATATTCCCCTCTCTTGCATAGTTTGGATAGTTAGACTGAGCAGGCTTTCACAACACGGGTAAAAATGCCCGAGTCATCTGCACTTCTGTTAATATTGTTAAGTGCTGCTGCATGGTTACTGGAATAAAATGCAAAGGACAAAACTTATAATGTAGACAAGGTTATAGTTCATTCATAGTATAGCTACAAGTAGTGCTATCTAACTTTTATATTTGTCTGGAGAGCAGTTTGTGTGTTTATTTACAATGGACTTGTTTACACTGGCAGTTTATAGTGCTGCAATTTTCTTGCTCGGGGTGCGAAAAAACATTCACCCAGCAAGTTACACTGGCCCTTTACAGTACTGAAAACAGTGCACCAGCGCTGGGAGCTGTGCTCCCACCATTGGTAGCTATGCCCCTCATGGAGGTGGTTTGTTAGAGTGCCAGGAGAGCTCTCTCCCAGCGCTCTGCTGCAGCTACATAAGCCACGTTAAAGCATTGCCGGTGTAAACCACCCCAATGTTATCACATTTTGGGTATTACCATATATCAACAACACTACACTTGGAAGAAAACAAGTAGTATATTGACTTATTTATCAGAATAATAGGAATGCATGCTTTTTATCCAATATTCATGTGGCCTGTAACAATTTTTTCTTTACAACCCTTTTCACACAGTTGTCGCATAATCAAATTAAGCTTGGCTTATTGATACTTTGTCTGCATTAATGTTGTTTCCTAAATAACACGTTTAAAAAGTCCTGAGACATTACATTGTAGGCTACCTTCATAATCAATTATTCAAATTAAAGGTGTGATGATAGTACAGGTGATTTATTTAATAATGGTGATATCCTAGATTTGAGATACAGACTAACAGATATTACTTGTTGGTTGATTCCTGACAGAATACAAGTGATGCACTTAACATACTTCATAGAGCGTTTCCTTTAATAGTTTTATGTATTCATAGTTCTGTTCTGGTCTGTGTTCAGCTTGCAATGGTCTATTAAAATCAACTTTTTGACAAAGATGTACTTGATACAGTCCAATGGAAGCTAAGATGTTTTTTTATTTTGTCTTTTGACAAACTTTTTATTCAATTTAAATACAGACACACTGCAAGCTCATTTTAGGAAAACAAAATGAAGATTAAATACTGAAGTAAAGGGAAACTTGAAATAATGAAAGGGAAGTAGCCATAACTTAGGGCTGGTCTAAACTTAAATTTTACCACTTGAGCTATGTCTGACAGGAATGTCTTTTTTACTATCAGCCAATATAAGGTGGACTGTAGATGCAGTTACACCGGTATAACTGTGCTTGTACTAGTACAGGTTATGCCATTTCCCCAAACCAGCATAAATAATACAAATACAAGGACTTTCATATTAAGTGCATCTATTGCTAGAGGGTTGTAATGCCATACCTATATTGGAAAACCCTTGTAGTGTAGACAAGGCGTCAGTCTGTACCACTCTATCTTAGTGAGACATCACTCACTTTGAGACCCACATCCCAATCATAAGCTCAGTTTCAGTTTTTTTCAGTAATTTTACATCAGAAATCAGAATTGTGAAACTGAAGATAACCAAGCTTGCAAATTTCTTGCTTCTTGATTTTTATTGGCTCCAGTTAGGTTCTGTAATTCCTCTCTCTCTTTTCCTGCCCTTGACACCTGATAAGCTGGTATTAGTATTAGGAGACCTTCACATCCCACATCGATGCAACAACCTCCCAGCTAAGTTCAAAAAACTGCTGGTCCCAGGAAAGATCCAGCACATCCTCTGCACCGGAAACCTCTGCACCAAGGAGAGCTATGACTACCTCAAGACTTTGGCTGGGGATGTTCACATTGTAAGAGGAGACTTTGATGAGGTAATGACCTCTCTACAAAGACTTCTAAAAAACAGTCTGACACTTGAGTTATTTATAACTCCCTTTACACTATTTAAGGAAATGGACAAAACTGAGACAGTTATAGTTAGTTAATAAAGAACACGGTAAAATGACTTAAGTTCTTACCTCATGCCCAACAAGGCCAAAGCTGACCCTTGAATTCATGTTATTTGGTTTGTTTAATTATATTTGATTAAGCACTGTAATAAAATAGCTGAACTTATTTGCCAGCGAATAGCTGCTGTTGCCAAGATGTTGAAGTTCCTTGGTCAGATGCAGTTTTGTAATTCTAAATTTATTTTGAAACTGTAAATAATAAACTTATTTCAATATTTCTATAAGCTTTTCAGTCTTGGTGCCACCTTTAAGGCAACATATTTGGCTTTGATGCAGTTGATTTCTGGCTGGGTGTGGTATTCCTGCTAGATTTTCTGCATTCTTCAGTGAAGAAAAACTTAAGTTGAAGAGGGTCTCTAGCTTATTCTCAGGAGTAGTAGGTTTTTGTGTTATATGAATACATAGCAAATGACTTAATTCCTTTTGAAGATGGAATCTGTTTCAGTATATAATCTGTATGTTGTATATTTGTTTTTAATTTTTAGAACCTGAATTATCCAGAACAGAAAGTTGTAACCGTTGGGCAGTTCAAAATTGGGCTGATCCATGGCCATCAAGTTATACCATGGGGAGATATGGCCAGCCTGGCACTGCTACAAAGGCAGTTTGATGTGGACATTTTAATTTCAGGGCATACACACAAATTTGAGGCATTTGAGCATGAAAACAAGTTCTACGTCAACCCCGGGTCAGCCACAGGAGCTTACAGTGCCTTGGAGAAGTGAGTTAAAATAAGCTGGACAGTTGTCTATTTACCTAGGTTTTTATACCACACTCATCATTGTTCATCAGCACTAATTTTTACAGTAATAATTGTTCTAATAAACATGTATCATGATACATGTTTATCTTCAAGCCTTATACATACTAACAGGCCTAATACACACTAACATTAATTTTGTTTTTTGAAACATCAGTATTGCATTTCTGTATCACTTCTCAAAGGTTTGGATCTAGAAAAGAAAAGGTTGAAAACAGCTGTTCAGCATGTGTGTGTATTTATTGTTGCTGCCTATTTCCTGTGCACACAGACTAGAAAGTGATAACTAGAGCCTTCCTAATTTTTGTCAGGTTGAATAGATAATCCCCAGCAGTGATGTTTCCTATCAGAGGAAACAGCTGCTGTGCAATGAGTTAATTTTTAGGGTTATTTGCTAGATAACCATACACATTGTGCTGCTGGTGTCCAGGATTTTCCTATAGAACCTTCTAAATCCATTTGCTTAAGATGAGTTTGTTGAAATATCTAGCCTTGTTTTCCAACTTTTTGTTAGATCATGCTTATAAAATTCAAATTCCTTGGAGCAACTCATATTAAGAAATCTAGCTTTAAGAAATACCAGATGTTGGAGTTTTATAATTACCTGATATTAACAATCAGTTTTTCTTTCCAGCAACATCATTCCTTCATTTGTGCTGATGGATATCCAAGCTTCCACAGTAGTGACCTATGTGTATCAACTAATTGGAGATGATGTGAAAGTAGAAAGAATTGAGTACAAAAAACCCTAAAATGAATCTTCTGGTGCTCTTTACCATTTCATTCCCTCTTGTTCTAGTCAAGTAACTGAGCATTCAAGAACCACAAACTGTCTGCAATATTTGATTGTTTGCAGTATTAAATACTGGCTAACTGCTTGTAGCCTATAGCAGGTAACTAGTTTATAATACATAGCTTCCAGACAATGGCACCCTCTTGCTTGTTTTCTATGTATGGTTCAGCTTGTAAAATATCCTGTTATGGTGCAAAATGCCTTAGGTGTATAATCAGTCTTGTTAAATAACTACCTTTAATGTTGTAATAAACTTGGTTTTTTAATCAGTCAGGTTTTATTTATATAAAACTTATTTTGAATGATAAACCATTAAGGCAAAAGTTATGTGTAACAGTTGAAATTGTTTTGAAATATACTGAATTATTCATAAGCTTGTGACAGTATTCTACTTTTGGTAATAGCATTTACAGAACCTCCACACTTAATGCAATTAAGTAATTATCAATTTTTGGAAAAAAATTAGCTTAAGCCTCTTGACACCAAAAGACTTGTCTAACCCATGAAACTTAAACTGAATTAAAGTAGCTGTGAATTTAGAGTGCAGTTGCTATTCTGAAATATGCCCTATGTAGTGGAATGAGTTTATTGTTTGTAATTAGTTTAATCCACTTTGGAACTGGCACTTTTAGTCCAGAGTAAGTGGCTGCACCAAATTATTCTGGAATAGCTAAAATGAAGCATGGTGTGAACAAACCTTGAAGTGAGCCATAACATGTTTTGTTTTAAACCATATTTAATATTTTTCACTCAGGTTAGTGTTTAAGTCAAGAGCAAGAGTAAAATGATTTAATACTGTTCCTGAAACTACCAGGATAAAACTAAATAATGTTAAGGTTCTGTTATTTAAAGTACAACTTCTGTATGAAATCAAACTAGTTCTAATGCACTGCATGACCAGTTTTAGGGCATACACAAACTATCTTCAATAACTTGTGCCAGTTTAACCAATGACCATCTGATTACCTTTGCCTTACTTACTCCAGATTTAAAGAAAAATAAATCAAGATAAAATGTTAAACTGAAGTTATATAGAAGTGGTCCCATCAGTATATAAGAGTTTAGACACTTTAGTTTCACTGGACTTACTCATCTTTAGAAAGTTGAAGACCATAGTTCATTTATTTAGACCTCAAAAATTGGTTTTGAAATACTTGTGGATTTCCTATTCTCAGCTGAAAACACTCAACCCAAGCTCCACATGGTAGGGTAGCCTCTGTTGCTCATGCCTGCCATTTTGTACTAATTATCCCACTAAGAAAGGGAGCCATAGCAGTGTTTCTTGCAGAGTATTATTGGTGTTTGTTTCATAAAGAACAGCAAGCATCTTTTTCTCTGCATTCTGAGAGTGGGTTGCTATGCTAGAATAGCTCAGTTTTTACAAGAAACTGCTTTTCCACCAAAGAGAGTGATTCTCCTTTCAAGTGCTGAGAGTATTTATTGTAGGATTGGAGGTGTATCTTCTTATAACTCAATTTGTTAGACAACTTAGTATGATGCAAGTACAAAACTTTTTCTAATTTTCTTCTCCTTACTCAGCTGGTATAACACTTATTCAACTTAGTTCCTTATCTGTTTTACTTGTTACTCAGTCTGCATTAGCTGACAGCTGAAAGACAGAACTATTGCTAGATTAATTAAAACCACCATCCGGTTATTGCTTTTGTTAGTACAATATTACTAGAATAGATACATGGGTCTTAAAGATACAGCCACCCTGGGCCTTAATATCTATTTTGCATCTATTTTAAGTGTGCTCAGTTTATTGGCATGTTTCCACTCAGTTTTCGGAAGGTACTCTGTTTCCTTTGGAGGAATTCATCCATATACTTTTGTCTCAAACAAAGAATAGTGTCACAATAAAACAATGGCAGTTAAATTGTTTGTTTATATGCACAGTTGGTTTTAGAGAAGTTATCTAAAATCTTAATTTCATTGAAATGAGTATCAACTTACCCTATTCAAGTAGCATGTATAGAAAGTCTGGGGAGGATGTCTTAGTTAGTTTACATTACAAACATTAGTATTTTCTAAGTTAAGTTCAAAATTTGAGCTTGTCTGTTTTATTTGTGCCCATCCTTGAATGAAAACCAAGTCTACAAAATATTTTACATAAGATACACGAACATTTACAATCTTGTTTAGAAGTTCTTATCACACAGTTTACAAAGTGAATTTTATCTTAATAGGATTTGATATGGAAAGGTTGTTTAAAAAACAAAGCAAAAAAGCCTGACATTGAGGAGAAGTTACAAAGCCACAGCCCTGACTTCATGTAACTCTTGAAAGGAAGTTAAATTTAAAATTCTCACTTAATTATTGCCAGTATTGAAGTACTGAGATTACACCAAGTTGTATGGGAGGGGGAAGTGGAAGAAAAGAAAGAGTTCATACAATGTAAATGAAGCCTTTAACTCTTTCACATGGGACAACACACTTAAACTAATGTGAATGTCTGTTAGCCAGGAGCAATAAAAAAAATGTGAATGGTAACTTTTGTTGAAAGGGTACTTAGGAGGTTTCAACTTAGTTCCCCTTTAAATACAATGCATGTGACCAATACAGTTTGAAACAATCTTGCCCCTGGAAGAGAAGGGATATAGATCAAGTTACATGCTCCTCTGGGTAGCTGTTTCCAGTAAGAAAATGCAGAAGTCTACTCTGGTGCACTTAGAAACATCTGGATGGGAAGAAAAGAGGAACACACAAGAGTTTAGTAACTTTTTATAGGAATATAGGAACTTATCCAAAAGGATAAGTTTATAGGAAAATGGAATAGGAGCATTGAAATAGGCATAAAGTTCCCTTTTTATATAAGAAATATTGCATAGATTTTATTTGCATGTGTGAAACTTAAAATTCTACCATGACATGGTACTAAAATAGAAAAATAACTAATATAGGAGAGTCTTTAACTGGTCCAAGAGCATCTTGTTGTTTAATCTGAATGAATGTCTTAGGTTTCAGTATTTTCTCTTTAAACCAAGATAAGTTGGATAACTAGAGCCTTTTACCTTTAAAATATCACAAGATGATTTATCTGCCAGAATGGGATTTCCACATTGTTTCTGATATTCTACTATTAGGGCTGCTGCATCATCCATGCTGTAAAGGACAAAATAAAGTTTGTTTCACAGCTGACAAAACTAATCTCCCTCAGTTCCCATAATACTCTACAATGCAGAGAATTTAGACAATGTGCATTTAACTATAAAACAATGCATATAAACAAAGTTTTTGTGATTTCTCCTCTTCTTTTCCAATTCCCTAAAGCAGAGGTGGCCAAGTTGAGCCTGAGAAGGAGCCAGAATTTACCAATGTACATTGCCAAAGAGCTGCAGTAATGTCACCAGCCCCTGCCCCCAGTGCTTCCTGCCCCACCAGCAGCCCTGCCAATCAGCACCTCCCCTTCCTCCCGATCAGCTGTTTTGTGGTGTGCAGGAGGCTTGGGGGATTAGGGGGTGGGAGGGTATGACAGGCTCAGAGGAAGGGGTGGAATGGGGGCAGGGACTGTGGCTGAGCCAGGGGTTGAGCAGTGAGCACCCCCCAGCACACTGGAAAGTTGGCACCTGTAGCTCCAGTCCCAGAGTCGGTGCCTATACAAGGAGCTGCATGTGGCTCTGGAGCCACAGGTTGGCCACCCCTGCCCTAAAAGCCTAACAGGAGTTCTGACTATTTTTCTCTACCCCTTTTCAGTAGATAATCCGGGAAGGGAAAAAGGTCTCCCTAAAACCTAGCTATTTACGTAAAGCCAACAACTGCTGTACCCTATATCAGTAGTTTAGACTCACAGTGGATTTCTATCCATGTGTAATGCTAAGTTTTAGTCATGGGTATTTTTAGTAAGTCATGGAAAAGTTACAGGCAGAAAACAGAAATTCACAGCCCGTGACCTGTCCATGGTTTGTACTATACAGCCCTAACTAAAACTTGCGCCTTGGGGTGGTAGCCCGGGATAGCGGCCTTGGGCTCTGGGGTGGTGACCCGGGACCACTGCTGGTGCTGCGGGAGAGAGGAGGGTTGGTGGGGCTGGCAAGCTCCCTACCTGGCTCCGCACAGCTCCCTGGAAGTGGCCGACATGTCTCTGCAGCTCCTAGGGGGAGGGAAGGCCGGAGGGGTGTGTGTGTGTGGCTTGATACGCTGCCCCCTCCGAGTGCAAGCAGGCAGGGGCAGTGTGCAGAACCCCCTGGGTCCTCCACCTAGGAGCTGCAGGGACATGCCTGCTGCTTCCAGGAAGCTCCCCTGAAGTAAGTGCCGCCCCACACCATAACCCTCTGCCCTAGCCCTGAGCTCCCTCCCACACCTAAACTGCTGCTGAGGGGGAGGCTTCATGGTGGCCTGAGACTGGCCCTAGGGCTGCCTGAGCTGCTTGGGCAGTTTCGGAGCCAGCCGCTGTGGAGGTCACAGAAAGTCACGGAATCCATGACAGACACGCAGCCTTATCGATTTGTGATCACAAAACAACATAGTGGCAAGTACAGTTGCTCATCTGGGAGAGTAAATATTTGTTTACCGCTGCTAAATTCCATAAAAAAACCCCTAGAGAGCCAGTCCCATGTGACCAGTCAGCTCAATAGGCTGTTTCGTAGTCCGCAGTTTGAAAACTGCTGCTCTGTGGAACTTTCAGTAAGCTTACTCTTTCCATCCCAATAGAATACCTGTCCAAGTCTTACTGAGTCAAGGAGCAAAATGCCAACTCCTGCAGTTTGGTAACAAATAACTTTACCAAATAACTGATCCATTACTTTCAAACAAAGCCCCCAGCACTGTAAGTAGATTGCCAGGGACCATGGACGATTTCTTAGTCACTTTAAAGAAAAAACATTTCATTGTCAGTGCTTGTAAAACTCTTGGATACTGTGTGCTGGTAAGTCACTAGAGTCCTAGTAAATGAAAAAGCTACAGTAAATACTGTAAGATTCTAACTTCCATAGGAGTTTTTTCTAATTGTATCTACCGTGCACCACCACCATACTACACCTTGTTAACCTACCAGCTCTTGTTGGCAAGGTAATCCACTAATTCTTTCACTCTGTGAGTGTTCATCACTTGTAGCTTCAGTAATGGGAAGTATTTTGTTTTAAAAAATTGTTCATATTGTTTCTCGTTTATGATGTTGTCCAGAATTAAACACCTAATCTGAAAGTGGCAGAAGAGTTATTTAAATATTGTAGATACAATTAAATTAATTTTCCTATACTGAGCTCTTATTTGTTTGTCAAGGGTCTATCCTACTAGCATTTTCCCACTTGAGTCTCATATAAGGTGATTAGGGTTAATGTTTTTACAGCACTTTGAAAATATAAGCTCTCTTATAAAGAAGGTAGGATGATTTGAGGATTAAATATTCTTGTCTCTCAGATAGGGAAATTAAGTAAACTCATCCACAGTGAGTCAGACAGAGCCAGAAAAACAGTATAGAGCTCTTCTTAGCAGTTTTGTTTGGTTAGAGCCTTGCTGTGTTTAGTTAGTACCATACAACTGATTTGACAGTTAGCTATTCTTCAAACAATGTTGCCCTCCATACATGGGAGTGTGCTACAGAACAGCATTGTGTAATCATAGTCGTCAGTGAGTCAATTACAGAATAATTAACAGACTGCAAAAATTTATTTCCTTACAACTACTACTGACTTATTTTAGTAACGGACAAAGTGTACTAACAGTGCATCAAACTTGTGTTTTTCTTTGTCACCATCTTATTAATCAAGGATAACTTGCTGAACAGTGGCAAAAAGGGTTGGTAAAATCCTTGGATGTGTAAATGAGGGAGAAATAAGTAGGGAGGTGATCTTTCTGTATGGCACTGGTGTGACTGCTTCTGGAATAATGCACAAGGTTCTAGCATCTACTTCTTAAAAAACCCCACAAACAAACAATTGGACAGGTACACAGGTCAGACTAGATCGCCTAATGGCCCCCTCTCTTCTTAAAGTCTATGAATAAGGAGATCATATTAGTTTATTTACCTGTGATGCAAAGCCTGCTACTTCACCAGTGTTCATATGTTCATCTACTTGCTGTAGGACAGCCTCTGGGTTACATGAAGATAGGAAACCCTTGGAAAAATTAGTTTGACATTAAACATATGCAGAATTTTATAGTCTAAAAATTCTCAGAGGAACAAATGTTTTGAAACTTCTTGCACAAATGAGAAATTGTTTGGTTTCAGTGCATACTATTTGCTTAAAAGCTTTTGTTTTGATTAACTCCTGCAACATGTTCTACAGCAGAATTTATTATACACGTGCGGTCAACAGTTGGGATTTACTCCATTGTGGGAAACTGAGCTAAGGAATTTCTCTCTCCACAAAAGAAAAAAAAAATTGCATAAATACAATTTAAAAATTTGTGAAACTAAAAATAGACAAGCATTTGTAAAATGTAGACAAACTAAACCTTGTAGATGTATTCACAAATTAATATTGTGCCATATCAATAGATAAATTAAAAATGCGTGTATTAGTACTGCCAGTGCTATCTTGGTAGTTGTAGGAGCAGCATGCAGGGCCCCATGAAGCTTTCACTCCATCCTCCTCCTTTACTCCATAGGAGTAAATGCTGAGATAAGGGAAAGGGAATAGTGAAGATACAAATTGGCAGCTGGGACACAGCTTTAATGCAAAGAAAGGTATGGGTCACAACATGTGAGATGCTCACATCAAATGTTCATTCTAAAGAGAGGTAGAGGTGTCAAGTGTCTCATATTAAGGAAAACTAACTAAACTATTAGGCAGATTACAAGTTTTAAAAATAATGTCAAACAAATTTGTCTGAACTAAGGCTTCACAGCACTGTTTTATATCTTACATGGGACTAATCTCACTGTAATCACACTGAACATTATCACAGTAGCATCAATTTTAATTGCTTCTGCACATAGGTTACTTTTCTTCACATTCTGTTCACCATAAGCAGGTGTTGAAATCTAACATTTAGTTTTGGTTAATGTAAATTCTCAGTACTGATGCAAGAAGCAGATTAATATGCATTTCCCATGAGCAATAAGCTCCATGCCTTCCTTTTGTGAGCCTTTTTGCCATAGGTGCATAGAAATGTAAACCACTGCTTACCTGAATGTGTTGCTCTCTCTTCTCAGTCTGGGGAATCAGCAGCAAGCATCCCAGAGCAAAAGCTGTAAGGTCCAACTGTGCATATTGCCTTGCAATTCCAATTGTATCTAGATCAGCTAGAACAGGACACCTTCAGATGGGGAGGTGTCTTAATTAATATACTTATCCTTTTCTTCAGATTTTTGAGAGAAAGCTTATATTAAGTCCAGGGTTGCATGGCTTTATACCTAACATTACTAGTTGCTTAAAAAGGGTATTTTTATATTAGCAATTAACAATTGCATTTAATGTTTGTTGTCTCATTCAGCTCTGATGAACGCCATACAACCAGAGGAAGGGAGCACACCGTCCATGCTAATGTGCCCCACTACCCCCCCCATTTCTTCAGTGAATTAACAGAAATAGGTTGTTAAATTGCATCTGCTGCTTCAGTCAGGTATTATTAGATCAATAACATGCTGCAAATTCAGAAATTAATGGCGGCAAATTAAGGAAGTTACCAAAACTGCAGATGTATGTAATATATCCACATAATTAAAAATGCAGTCACACCAATATTTATTGTATACATTGACCTCTATATATTATATAATATTGCACTTTTAAAAACTGTTAAAAGAACATAAAGGTTGCAAAGTCAAACATAGTTCATGTGTAATGGATTAACCCCCCCCCCCAAATCTATGCTATCATGTGACTCTATTCTGACCCCCAACATGGGTCATCAGTAGAAGTCAGAACATTAGTTCCATGGCACAGACTGGTAACACATGAGCTAGTGGTAGTAACTAGTAAAAGCAGTAGGCTGATATTCTCTATGTGGACCACTCACTAAGTGGAGATGAAACATTTTGCCAGTGGATTTCACAGCTATTTGCTGGCAGCAGGGGAGTGTGGAGACTGAGGACTTCTGCATTCAATTCCAGATTCTACAAAGCAGTGTATTCTAGTGGTTATAGGCCCCATTTCTCACCCCTCTGCATTCCAGTGTGGCTGCTTCTTTCTCCTCCACCACAATGCCTTAGCACCAGAAAACTGGCAGAGCACAGGAGAGTCTTCCTGCTTTCAGGCCAGGTGCTTTGGCAGCTGGGAGGAGCAACTGTCAGGGAAAAAAGTCCTGCTGAGCTCTAGCACCTCTGTTCTGAAGCATGCTCAGTGCAGATAGAATCTTTACAGAATTTAACTGCCAAACAAATCTGAGTTTGTGCGAACTAGGATTTTTTCCAGGGGATTACAACTTGTGCAAATCTGGACACATGTTCGCACAGAGGGCAAAAGGCACATACCTGATGCTAGGATGACTGCTTTCCTGCTAAATTTGAAGTCCCAGCACCAAAACATGGAAGCACTAGAGCATTTTAAAAATGTTTGAACATGGGCAAAACAATGCATTTTCCCCTAATCATACTCTCAGAAATAGCTGAACCATTTTGGCTGAGACTTTAAGGCATACACCCAGCATGGGAAATTTCAGCCTGAATGGTTAAAGTCTGGCAGAGTTAAAGCAAATGAAAACAGGATCTGACAATGGGAAGTGTCAGGCAACCTTAAGTGTAAATTAAGCAGCAGTATCAGCTCTGCCTAGAATATTGTTCTAATATATAGTATAACTACATATACCAGTGCTCTAATTTAGAACCATGGCTTGAATCTCCTTTCTTTTCTGCTGCTATTGCAGTCACACCAATATTTATTGTAAATATTGCTATTGCAGTGCTTTGCAGATCCTTAGAGGACCACCAGTACAATCAAGGAGGTCTGTGAACTGACTGGTCCCTACCAGAGGCAACATGTGTCGGGGTATGTGGGGGGATCATGCCTCGAGCACCCCCTAAATACCTCTATATATCACCTAGCATTGCTGTATTTTATCATTAGCATCAGGTAAGCTGTCAGTATTTTAATTTGCTGTGTTTTTTGTTGATCTGTCAAATAATTTCTCTACAGTAATATTTGTGATAACTATTAAAGAAACAAATTAATGAGGGAGGAGTTGTGGATCTGCAGGTTTGTCTATTTAAGTTTAGGAGTCCCGGGGTAAAATAAAGTTGAGAACGACTGTGCTATTCTATCTTCTTCAAATGCAAGACAGAATGACTACTGAGCCTAAGCAAGCACACCTCCATAAGTAAACATAGTGCTTTTAAAAAGAGCTAGGTACTATTTCGTTGAAGTTGCCACCAGAATTTCTACAACTAGCTGTGGCAAAATTGTAGGACTTCATTAGAATGTAGACTGATACAAATGAGGGAGAACGAACCATTTATGCATACACAACTCAATTTTGGATAGATTAACTTTGTGTATATACATCTGTGTTTGATTATTAGTGCTAATACTTAAAATGTCATGTTTATTCTCTATAAGAATATACATCAACATGATTTTTCTGTTTAACATTTTTCTTGTGTTATAAACTAATGGCCTGGGAAGTTTCTCATGGACTTTATGCTCATAAACACTTTTTATGATTGATTGCACTTTTAGAGTGAGATTCTATGATGCGCCTCTAAAGGCAGCACAGAACGCACAGCCCAGTGGAAGGGACAGGGTGGCTAAGTAGCTTTAAGTGAGCTTTGGATTGTCCAAACACTGGGCTTCTCCAGGGGCTGGAGCAGGCCTTGGTGTAATTTAGATGCTGTGAGTGGCTGTCTAACTTCTGGTACATGTCCCTGGCTGCCTATGGACAGCAGTGCTGTCAAGAATCTACAGCACTGTGTACTGGGCCCTGCCCCCTAAAAATCTGCAGAGAAGGGGGCTGTCTGTCTTAGTTCCTGCACCACAGGGATTTACCCCCAGTCAGATCCAGGGCTTTTAGAGTTTCTTTACACTGGTTCAGCCTTTTACTGGGTGCAAAGTGTTGGAGGAGGGGTGAGAATCTCTCACACAGTATTTTCCACCCCCAATCTTCCAACCAAATGCAGGATGCAACATTTACTTACTTCAGTAGAACCATAAAACATTCACAGCATGCCTCTAACTGCTTAGGACTTGGCGGACAAGAAGCTGAGGAAAAAAAGAAAGGAGATATTGACAAACTAAAATACAGTACTGCCATATTCTTACACAACCATGAAAGAGAGCTAAGGATAAACCTACCTGCAAGAAATGGTGCCAGAATTACACTTCTCCAAGCTCGGCTAAAGTTAGGAATCTATTGAAAATAAATATATTTTTAAAACAACACCTATAACATTCACAAGCCAGCACAATATGGAATTTTGGAAATTGACAAATTCATTTTTTTGAACAACTCAACTTTGGACTAAGGTAATATCCATTATTATATTCTATATTATAGAATTTAAGCTGTAAGATTTTGAACATTAGGTTCTTGGATGTCTGCCTTCTGAGGCTAGTGTCTAAGCCCTATATTTTTTTTTTTCAACTCCATGGCTCCCAGAGGCAATGGCATCAAACACTAAATAAATCTCAGACCTCCTAGTTAGTCTTTACCATACTCCTGACTTTGCAGGATTGACCTAGACAAAATAACATTACCACCAATTTACAAATCCCTCAAAATAAGGGTCTAATAAAGGAAGCAAAAACACAATGTTACACTACAGTAGAAAACAACAATTACATCTAATGGCAATAAAATTTGGTACCATTTATTATGGAGTATTTGTCTCTAGCACTTTCCATGAACAGTTGACAAAACTGTTTACAAAAAGGAAAGTATCATTATACCATTTTAGATGAGGAACTGAGGCACAGAGCAAATTCATAAGAGATTTACATACCTGCCATAATGAAGGAACCCCAGTAATCGCTATCAAAACTTTCCTGAGATAATGAATCTGAAAAACAATTATTCCATTACAAAATGTCTTAGTATTTTGTAGATTTATACAAGAATCTACAGGATTAAATTATACTTATGCTCTTAAAATTAAATTGTGAATTTGCAGTTCCTAAATTGGATAACCCTAGCAAACATTAATATTTTGTATGACAAAATTAAGAATGTTATCAATGTATCCTGCATCTCAATAAGTTGAATGTAACATTTTATTAATTATGTCTGTATTTGGTGGTGTGTAACAAAATACACTCCTACAACTAACTTTGAAAGGAGTCATTTTCCAAAATTCATAATGTGTAGCTCTTGAATGGTTCTGCTCAAGTTTTCACACAATAAATTAAAAAACAAATACAAAACCCCTTGAAGCTTTAAAAATTCTCACTACCAACAGCACAAAAAAATCAGTCACAGCTAAGACAGCAATAACCCACAGTGACAAACTGTGTAGCATGCTGAGATGTAAATGCTAGCTAGCAGTGTTGCCCCTGCCACTGTGCACTAAAAAGTTCCTTAGTGCACTTTGATGTATTCCACTTTGAAATAAGCATATATCACAGAGCACTAGAGAACTTTTAGAGCACAGTAGCAGGGTCCACATGGAAAGTTAGGGTGCAGCATGTTAGTGTGTAAATTTATACCCCAGCTTGCAGCATGCCAACTGTTCCCTACACAAGCCCAGTAAGTTTGTATAACATGCATTTTAATTTCACTGTTTAGCAATCAGAGGCTGATATGCCTAGTGTGTGTTTGTTTTGCATTTGCTTGCATATAGAGTTGCCCCAATGTAGCATCTCTTTAATGTTGCTACGGAACAGTATGTTTCAAATATTACCTAAAAGTTCCTTACCATATTGAAACCAAGTAGTTTCTGCAGTAAGCCACTCCAGAGTTGAGGATCATACACTTTATATTCTAAGCTAAGTTCAGTCACCAGTCTGGCAGCCTAAAGCAAAACAAGACAAACTGAATTATTTCATTAAATTACATTATCTTAGAATCCTCTGTAGTTTTCTAGATGATATATCTCCAAAGTTGGTTTAGACACACAAGCAGGATGTTAGCATGTTTAAAAATCCCCACATTTTATTTGATGTGTTGGTGTTTCTTCCATTACCCCATTTGCACTCTTATTTCCATATTTTGAACTATGCCTCTCTGCTGAAGATCTGACCATTTCCATCTTATGGCTATAAAAACAGAAGTACTGTAACTGAAACTTTCATCCGTAGGATAGTGTCCTTTCTGCACATGTAATAATTTCTCCGCAAAAACTTGCCTCTCTGTCTTATGCTCACTTATTCATTAACTTGACTTTTTAAAGTTATAAATGCAGCACTGGATATTTTAACGCAACAAATCGCTGGATGTCAAGCAAAAAATTAAAAGCCAGGTGTAACAGGTTATAGCTAAGGATCCACTGCCAATTTAGCATAGTCAGATAACTAACAGTTGCTCAAAAGGTATATACACATGTCATCCTTTGATATTTGTACCATTAAAATAGAATAGATTTTTACACTGTGAAATTATGTATTTTTTTAAGAGGCCTTGAAAAATATATCAGCAGGCAACTAAAGCCTAAAAATATACAAAACACACAGTGTGTAGGCATGCGCACACACACAAAATGTATAATAATAATTATTCACACACACACCATCAAATTTACTTTCTCTTCTTAATCATACCGTGGGTTCGTGGCTATGGTTTTTCCACAGTCCCTTAATCATTCCTTCTTTAGGACTCCTGTGAAAGGATTCATAGGTGTATGGAATGTTCAGTCTTTCCAACTCTGCCAGATAAATGAAGCATTGTAGAAAATACCTGCAAAAACAGAAGAGTTGTGATACTTACAGTGACAGCTGTTTTATAGTCCACGTAGTTCTTACCGGTTAGAATAAAACTAATTTAATGCACTATTGGTTAGAAAAGAAGAGACAATATCAACTATAGTCTTATGAAAGCAAATTTATTGGACACAACATTTTTCTAGTAATTAATCAGATACTGTGCAATGAGAAGGTGTGACGCTCTGTACCTCAGGAGAACACCCTATGACCCCAGGTTCATCTTTATAAAATGAATATGTGGTATCCAATGCAAAGTTGTCATGTTAGGTGTCTTCAGAAGGCTCATCATGCACTGAGCATGGTTATTATAGTGATGTTATAGGTTATAATTTCATGCCTCAGAGGAACAAAGGATGCTGGCCTAGGTAGCAACAAAAGACTCTCGAGGGAGTCACCCCCTCTTCCTTTGGTCAGTTTGGAATGGTGATGAGGCCTGACTCTGAAGGGGGAAAGAGGCAAAGCTAAGAGGGAAGAAAGAATATGATAAAAGGGAGAGACTTTGCCATGCTCACTCTCACTCTTCCACCTACATCTACAGACACCACATCAAGCAACTGAAGTGCTGATCAAAGGGAAGAACCTGGCTGAAGAGCAACCAGCCAGCCTGTGGTGAGAAGCGTCTAAGTTTGTAAGGACACTGAAAGTGTTTAGATCAGCTTATAATGCGTTTTGCTTTTATTTCATTTGTCCAAATCTGACTTATGTTTTGACTTATAATCACTTAAAATCTATCTTTATAGTTAATAAAGGTGTTTGTTTATTCTACCTGAAGCAGTGTGTTTGGTCTGAAGCGTGTCAGAGGCTCCCCTTGGGATAACAAGCCTGGTACATATCAATTTCTTTGTTAAATTGACAAACTCATATAAGCTTGCAGCGTCCAGCGGGCATAACTGGGCACTGAAGACAGAGGTTCCTAGGGTTGTGTCTGGGACCGGAGATACTGGCTAGTGTCATTCAGTTGCACAATCCAAGGAGCAGCTTACATACCAGAGGCTGTGTGTGAACCGCCTAGCAGTAGGGGTTCTCACAGCAGAGCAGGGTAAGGCTGGCTCTCAGAGTCAAGGACTGGAGTGACCTAGCAGACTGCTGGTCCAGATAACACCAGAGGGGAACGTCACAGAAGGATGGGTAGTTCAAAATATCACTAGTGACTAAAAACTTACTGCAACTCTTACATGAGAATCACACTTTCACACAGAGGTGAACAGAATTACACAGACACATGTAGGTACACAGCATTATGCATTCTAGACATCATTTTCTATGGATAAAATGGGCTCTTGCCCCATATTAATTATAAAATCCACAATCCAAATTCTCAAGAGGAGTTGGAGAGGTGGCTCTACAGGAGATAATACTTTAAAAGAATTACAATAACTCATAATTTTTCTGCAGAGGCAAATATACTGCCAAAATACCCAAATTTAGTGTCTATTGACTAAGGAGAAGATGTGTACCCAAGACAAGACTCCTAAAGGGAGTGAACATAAGGCCCATAGATGGCGAGAGAAAATGCTTCAAATATTACAGAAATAACCCTAATCACTGCAAATAAAGTAGTTAAAAATCGGCTTCATGCCCGAGCACAGACATCATAGAAATTTCTAAGTCACTTTCAGAGTAAAAAATGGGCACTACTATTATGCAGTATTGTATGATACATGCAAGAAGACACAGTGTGTGCTTTTGAAATAAGTTTAAAAAATGGAGGAGAAAAAGGAAAGCAAATTAATTAAAAAAAATCAGCAAAAGTGCTGTTCTAAGAGGTTTATGGATGCATAGTTGGATTTTACTGGAATAAATTTCATGGGAAAAATATTCAGCTTACTTTACTTTCTCAATGGGTTTCTTAAACAGTGATTCAACCGTATCTGCATCTGCTAAGTAGATCAGACACTTAAGAGCTCTGCTTCTCTGGGCAAATGTCAACTGGTTTACACCAATAGGCTGAAAGATAAAAGATGGTTACTAGTAAAGTACACCTATTTGCTGAACAGTAACAAAACAGGATTTTTTTTTAAATAACTTACATATTCAGTTTAACAGTCGTGGGCTCTGTTTAGCACAAATGTTGTGCAGATTAACTTGGACAGGTTTCCTTTCAATCTATTAAGAATTTGTTGTCCAGTTAAACTATTTGTTGAACTTCAATGCACACTGCTGGGCCCACCTGATTTTCCAGGCTTTTAGAATGTTACAGTAGAGATGAAATAGTTATGGCCTGTTGTATTGTTTTTTGTTTTTTTTTTAAATTTGCATGGACTGCTGGTTCTTGTAAAGTGGAGAGGGAACCGCAGTTGTTTTAACTGTCGGGTTGGAGTTCCCTTCCCCCACTAAGAAAACGTGAGCCAATAGCTTAGTGCACTATAAAGCTACCTAATCAAGTGCTCTTAAAGTTAGTCCTGATACCACCCAAAGGAGAGATCAATCAGCAATCGTCCAAAGTCCTGAAGTTCAAGGGTGAACTCCTGGCCACGAATGAAGTTAGTGGCAAAACTCCCATTGACTTCAATGAAGTCAGGATTTCACACCAAAAGAGAAAAATCATTAAGTATAAAACTGAATAATTTATGTGCATATGCTAATGCAGGGGTTCACAGACTTTTGTACTGGGGACCCCTTTCACATAGCAAGCCTCCGAGTGTGACCTCCCTTATACATTAAAAACACTTTTTTATACATTTAACACCATTATAAATGCTGAAGGCAAAGAGGGGCTTGGAGTGGAGCCTGACAGCTCACGACCCTCCATGTAATAACCTCGTGACCCCCTGAGGGGTCCCAACCCCCAGTTTGAGAACCCCTGTGCTAAAGCAAGTCACAAAGCCTCATATTTAACACCAGTTCCTTTAAACAGATTCATTAAAGTATAATAAAGATGGGAAATCTCTATTAAGTGTTTTTTTAAAGTAGTCTCTAAACTTACAGATGTGGCAGATGTTGTAATTGCAAAAAGCATTCTTGAGCTGTAATCCATTGGGCGCGGTTGAAGTAGATATATAACTCTGAAAAATATCATTTGTTTTTAATAAAAGTACAGCATTGCATAGACTTTGCATTATAATACAGCATATTCATTTTATTCCAGACATAAATATATTCAATATGAGATATGGATTAACCCTAGATTATGGATATGGCCTACAGCGTATATGATGACAAAACTATGGGCCCAGTCATGGAAACCCTTACTTCCATGCATAGTGCTTAATCTCACATGTAGTTTCATTATGAATTAGACTACCTGAGGGAATAAGTATCTGAAGATTCAAGCCTTGCGTTCAGAGAAAATACAGATGGGATAATACAAGATGAGCAACATAGTGCTTTTCCATTTCCCTGGTGTTAGAGAACAATGACTGCCCACTCTGATTTTGCACTATGTGGCAGTCTTACAAACTAGTTTTGAGAAAGTTTTAAAGAGGCAACAATCTAGCTTCTGTAACTTGTAATGAAGTAACTATGTGAAAGTGCCATCTGTTCAGCCAAATCCAACATACAGCCCATTTCCGCACGTTATCATCAATTAATCTACAGCATCCACCTGGATGTTTGGCAGGGCAGCAGGATCATGTTTAAAAACACAACAGTACTGTGGGCTCAATACTACATCCCTTGCCTAAGCCTGTGTCCCATTATAGCCAATGGGAGTTTTGCCTGATTAGGGGCTACAGTATTGTGTTTTAACTGCTGGGAAGCCAAAGATCTTTAAAAATTTAAGTTAACAAAAACTGACTATATATCATAAGACAAATATACCTCCTGAGTTCTTCATCTTCCTGTATATCCCCAAAGATTTGAGTTTTCTATAAAGCAGAAGTGGATAAAAGTAGTTATGGAATTATTTGAACTTGCAGGTTTTGAATGGAAAAAATCATTCAAAGGCTAGATTGAGCCTTTATTCAAATCCTGTGTAAAGGGCTGTGCACAGCTGTGCCACCCCAGACGGAGCACTGGAAATAAAATTTTGCCTCTGTCACAATTCCTACTCTGCTCTACTCCTTGTTGCTCCAAAATATATGCTATCCCTTCATTAAATGCTAATTACTCCTCACTTTGCTGCCCGGTGTTTTGGGGACAAGGGACGTTGAAGCTAAGGGTGCACCATTCCTTCTCCCTGTCCATCCATTTGCTTGGGAAGGACATGTAGTACAGAGTATTGGACAATCAACCCCAACACTGCTCTAACATGTACTGAGAGCTGAATTACCCCCAAGCTGGCTCTGAGCTCAAGGATGTGTAAAGCCATCTTTACTATTCCCTACCTTTCCTGGGATCTGCACTAAAGAGAACTAACAACCAGACCAGAGAATGAGGGTTCTGATCTCTATACAGAGTACAAGGAAAGACACTTCAGATTGTTCTCATCAGGCATAATAGATTGGAAAGACCTGAAAAGACATTGAAATGAAGTTGGCCTGAAGTCTGTTTTAGATGCATTGCACAGCTCTCTCTTCTCAAATGCTCACAACCCTGGTTTGTGAAGAGCTGAGAATAACAGTTTTCTATAAAATATAAAGCTCATTCCCTACTTACTTCATCTGTTGGTATATTTGGACACAGCCATTTTTCAAGCAATTTATCCCAGATTTTGTTCATATCCAAGTTGTTAATTTCAGCTATTTCCTTAGCTGCTGCATGAATATCTACATATATAGAAAATGCAAATTTATTTTAAAAACCCTCAGCAAGATTCATTTGTAAATTATACCCATTTTGCCCCTCAAAATATACTAGAGAAAGTTTACTAACCTGGATAATCTCTGTTGGTTGGATTTTGAATCCTTTGGTTTATGCTGCTGTGCTCATAGAGTAAAACGATAAGATTTGCTGGCTTTCCAGTAAGTTTCAGATGCTCTGCAGTGCTTAATTTGTGGGTTATTAGCACAGTTTCTGTGGCTGATCTCTGATACTGCATACGTAACTTCTTCAGCAGTACTTCAGCTTTTTCGTGTGATTCATCCTTTATCAAAATAGTGACATTTGTAAACTTCCTTCCATTTAGAGACTTTAAAAAAAATGTTGACTATTCACTATAATATTCAGTCTGATGTAACAGTTGAACATTTAACTAGTGTGTAAAGCCTATTGCTTTTGTAATATTTCCTTCTGAGTTTCTAGACCTTTATGTGCCAAGCAGAGACACAGCTCTCTGGAGCAGCTGCTAGGGATATAACAGTAGTTTAATGATTTGAGTGATATTATTCATTGTCAGTGTCCTTGGACAATAATGAGCACTGTGGAAAAGCCAGCAAAAGTAATATGTCTGTATGTAATAGTAGATAAGAAACCTTATGGGAAAGAGTTTGGATAAAGCTGAAGAAGACTTGAGTTCAGCTATAAGCCTAGCAAGCAAAATAAACCTTCAATTTAAGAGTGGCTCTAATCTAATTTGAATCTCTGAAAAATCTCACTGTGATGTTTTATGTTCATTGACTCAGTGACTCCACAGCAAGTTTCCCCCTCCCTCCTCTGTCCCCAACTGCCAGCCCAGAAATTCAGCCTGGAATCTGAGAGTCGAGTTAGGGATGTGCATGCTAGAAAGAATCTATCAGCAGTAAAGGTTCTGTATTGGAACCAAATTAATCAAAGGAAATGCAGTTAAACAGGAAAGTATGAGAATCCTCCCCTCACCCCCCAACAGACAAAAACCCAACCCGTAACCCATATTTGTTAGGAAATGACAGATAAATGACAATTGGACAGAGAGTAATTCTGTTGTAGATGCCATTTTTTCCAGTCACTTTCCATTGGTGCACTTTATATAAAAAGGGTTTTATTCTTTATATTGTGGGGTTTTTTTTTTATTTGAATGATGTGGTTTGCTTTGATATGATGCACACTTTATCATCCAAATTACAACAAAACAAAAAAACATAAAAATTATCATCTCTATATATTCAGGTATGTCCTGTGGATCTGGTGTCATTACCTTGGTTGTAGTATTTGTTAGCCATTTCTCAGCTAAATAGAGACAGAATTTCAATGCCTGAATCTGGTCAGGCCCTTAAAAAGAAAACAGTAAAGAATAATAAATATGTTTTCACAAATCCCTTCTATGGTACATAGAGTAACCTGTTTAAAATATTTTGCTCCCTTCTCTTGGGGTTCAAAAGCATCTAGTTTAGAATATTAAGAAAATGTTTACAAGCTAACTGTTAAGCTTCTCTTGATCGAGTTTTCAATCAGTTTTCCTTAGCAAGAAAAGATGGAAAATTATCTTACATGTATAGCTAAAACATAAATGAGACGCAAGTTCATTGGTTTAAACACTTTAGGGCTGCTGGAATATTTACTTTCAAGACTCTAAAAACTAGGACTTAAAATTATTCTGGTAAGTAATCAGTACCAGATTTTAGCTTTTTAGCCTTATACTTGTTTAAATCCTATGAACAATCCTAACCTAATAGAAATTTAATAGCAAGATAAGTCTCTAACTCTTCCCAAAATGTAACTTTTCACTTTGCTTTCCACCACTGACTTCCACTTCTGCATTTGCCACTCCACCTCAGTCTTGACTTCAAAATATCAGAACACAAAGAAGACTCTCAGTGATTTGTGTAACCCTTGTCCCTTTTTTCTCTACCCCTTTTCTTTGTCTAGTCTCATTTATGTTGAGGACTCTTAGGGTCAGAGGTCACTCTACGACATCCTGCTTCTGTTTCACTCCTTCAGGGCCCCTTACACAGACTACTCTTTCTGTGGTCAAAATACCCCTCTTGGGAGCCTGGGTTTATTTACAGAAAATAAACTCAAATGAAAACTCAAAGTCCCAAATTACAGCTCACAAACAAATGTTCCTCTTCCTGCTCCTACGCTTTTCTGCCTGGAGAGCTGTCATTCCCCTGCTTGTTCAGGGTCTTTCCTCCTTAGCAGACTACTCCCAGCCGTTCCTAGCTGCAGTCTCAGTGCCAGATCCCAGGACTCTGCTCATTCCTAGCAGTCTCTGCTCCCCCTAATCATCTCCCAGCATAGTCTGAATGGTACATAAAACATACAACCCTGGTCTCTCTCACCACAACCCAACTCTCCACCACAGCTCTGAAATCCGTAAGTTTTCTCCCGTCCTTATACCAAGACAGCCACCCTAGCCCTTCCAGCTGGAGTATACTCCCGCTCTTCTCAGCAGGAACCCTCACAACATCCCTTCTGGGAAGTATCTTTGTGGAACCCTGGTGTCTTCTGCCACACCTAGGTGGCCTTGTCCATTCACTTCCTTCCCACTTTCAGGACAGCCATCCTAGCCCTTCTAGATGAAACACAACCCTGCTCCTCCATGCAAGAAGCCCCTTAGGCTCTCTGCTGGGAGATCATCTTTACCAGGAGAGCATCCCTCACTCCTCTGGCCCTCTCATGGGTCCTCTGGGTCCAGCTCTCCAATGCTGGAGAGGTCAGCAGGCAGGCTCCTCCGGCTCTCCAGCTTGGGGATGCCAGCCAACAAATCCCTCTTGCTGCTCTCCTGACTTCAGCCTTTCACCCACGAAACACTTTTTACTTCCTTCCGGTACCTTTCAGTCTCCTGGTAGCAATCATCAGCGCTTTCTGTCTGAACTAGTCAGAACTGACTCACTAGGACTCCACTTCCTGACTTCCTTCAGGGACATCCCCTCATTGACTCTGTCCCTGATCCTTTACAACCACCAGGTGTTGCCTGCCCTCTCAATTGACCAAATGGGGGCACCTGCTCTGGCAGAGGGAAGCTGGACCTACTTCATTCAGTGGGGTCAGTCACATTCTGACAGGTCTGAAACATGGTTAGATAACAAACAAAACAAAAAAAACTTTGAAGTGCCACGCAAAGTTATGGCATGACAACATAAATGTTTATTAACAAAAAAATAACATGTAAAACATTACCTCCACCTATATTCAGCAACTGGCATCTTTCCATTTTGCCCAAACTGGGTTTAGGAACAAAAATGGCAAATTATTTGGGGAGGCTAGATGTAGATTAGTCTCCAAAAATGCTACACAGAAAACTAGAAAGTTGCCCATCTCACCCCCCCAACCAAAAAAACCCCATCAAACCTAAAACAAAAAACCCCCCAAACACATGCACACCATACCTGTTGGAAGTTCTTGTGCAATCTTGTGAGCAATAGCAACAGCCCATTCTGGATTAACTATAGATAGCAGATAGGATTGAATGGTTTGCACAGTTTTAGTAGTTTCCTTGTTAATCACTGATGAACATCCAGCTTTTGTTAGTTCAAATACTTTTGGCTTCAATTTTTTTTCAAAGACATGCCTGGCCGCAGACATGTATAGGGTATCCAGTGAAACCTAGAAGAGTATCGGGTGCAGGTTAAAATCTGATTAAGTCTGACATGTATACAGTGAGGCCAACAACACTCAAAAGAAAAAAAATGCATTTTTCTCCCAGGAAAAAAATGAATGATTCTGAAATAAAAATTGCCCTAGACAGAGGAACAGCCTTACCTTCATTAGTTTGGAAATCAAGAGAAGAGTTGGGAAAGACTCCTCAGTAAGCTCTGCAGCTGTAAGAAAATCAGACAATGAGCTAGAAAAAGTCACACTGTCCCAATATAATTTCCCCCTAAGAAATGAAGTAATTTAAGTTTTTTGCTAAATGTAGAAATCTATCGATGAGACGAAGGATGGTTCTCTGATTAGGGTGTAAATTCCATTCTTCTTTATACACTCCCTGTGTAACCTTGGATAGGTCACTTGTGGGCAGGTCCTCAGTTGGTATAAACTGTCATAGCTCCACTGCAATCAAATGACCCTTAGTTTCTCTGTGCTACAGCTTCCCCCTCTGTAAAATGGGGGAAACAGTGCTTCCTAGGAGTGTTGGAAGGATAAATACATTAAAGGTTGCACATTTGTGAGGCTAACAGATAGTACGAGTACAATATATACACAGATAGCTAGAATACTGATCGTACATATAATACTCCAGAAACACTGCGTGGTTCTAAAGAATATCAAATGAAAAGGCAGCCTGGTTTGAGCAGTTGGAGACAGGGAAATCACATGCTCTAAAATATATTGGTGTTCCAGATCCACAGGAGGGGAAGTTCTTTTATAGGATTCCAGGTGTTTCAATAAGCTCAAAGCCTAGAAGAAAAAAAAACAGGAAGAAAAGTTACATAACTACTTATTTTTCTGAAGTAAAAAACCAGTCTCAACATCTGCCCACAAGTTTTGGGTATATTTTTTTGCCAGGATTACTGTATAGCTATAGTGTTTTTTCCCTCTTGTGAGAAACAGCTACATTCACTATTTAGTTGAATCTATTATGCCCTCTGTACAAACATGCAACTCCAACTGATACCACTGGAATTAGGCAAATGGAGTAATGCAAGAATCTATGTTTGAATTAGTTTAAAAACTATACAGATAAACAAAGACTGAGCTAGAGGCTGTAAAGAAAGTACCAGTTGCTTATTTTTAATTGTACCTGGTTAAGCTGGATACTTGTGCTATTTTCATCAGCTCTTTGTATCACTCTCAGTACATTTTCTATAGTTTCATAGTCATATGGATCAAGCTGTTCAAAGAAATAAAACAAGAAAAGAACCGATTCAAATTCAGTCTTCATGGTTCTTCAAATTTTATTTTCAGCTAAATAGGCATAATGATGAAGAAGCTGAGTGCTTCAAAGCACCTTCTTATTTACTTCTGGCATTTATTACTTCCATTCTGGAAAATTAGATCACTACTCATACCATAATCTCAAAACTCATAGAATATCAGGGTTTGAGGGGATCTCAGGAAGTCCTCTAGTCCAACCCCCCTGCTCAAAGCAGACCAATCCCCAGACAGATCTTTACCCCAGTTCCCTAAATAGCCCCCTCAAGGACTGAACTCACAACCTTGGGTTTAGCAGGCCAATGCTCAAACCACTGAGCTATCCCTCCGCCCAAAACCTCACAAAGTAGTCATGGCATTCCAGAGAGGCCAAGTTATGTCAGTAATGAACGAACAGAAAGAAGAGGAAAGAGTAAGCTCCCAGGATACACTCAAGTAGATGTATATTTTTAATTGAAACTTTTGAAGAATTTCCAGTTTTTTTAATTTTCAATCAATAAGGAGAAGCAGGGGAGAGAGAGAAAAAAAGAGGAAACTCTTACACATTGTCTCTGGTAGTATTTTCTTAATTAAACTAACAACACATTAACAATAGTAACAAAGATCTAAATGTAGTTCTTAAGATTCCTTTATAGCGCTATAATAAACGATAGCCACGTTTATCTGAGTGAGAGGATAGCTATGAAAGTAGTGTTTGAAGTGACATGCATGCTTTGTAACTGTTTTACCTTGTGCAGTATTCCACTGAGGCTAATAACCAGGTCTTTTGTGCTTTTCAGTAAAGGAATTATTTTTACTGATTTGGCCAGTAGTGTGGAATGAGGCTGCTTCACAGTATCCTCTGCAGAGTCTCCTTCAACTTGATTTGCATTAGCACTCTGGAGAAGGAGTGTTTCGATGCAAAGCTGCAGTGCTGCATCACTGTCCAACATGAAAGTTCTGAAAAGGGAGAACATGTTTTCATTTTAAATCAATATGATTAGGGTGTGGATTTCATTATGAATAAATTCACAACAGCCAGAATTACTCATACTGCATTTTACGAAGGTGGACAGTTATTTTTTGAGTTTGTTTATTCATAAACAGCCGATATTTAAACTGAAACAGAATCATATAAACACATTACTTATTATGCCAGCAACAACACAATTTTGACTTGCTTCAGATATTACCTGCAGTATTTCAATATAAGGTCTGTGTCTACATTTGGATTCTGTACCAGGGTTCTTATGAGTTCTTTCTTTCTTATTGATGGCTGCCTAAATACAGTCTGGAAAGAAATCTGCAGATACAAAAAAGGGGTAGTCTAGTAATGGTGCTTCAAATATTCTTTCACAATCAAGGAAACATTTTCAATATGCTTGGTATTACTCATTTGCACTCTTCTATTCCAACCGTTAACTTCTGTTCTCCCTCTATAACATAGGGATGTTTGTTTGAGCTCCAGAAGAAGTGGTGCTAGAACCTCATTACTATGGGCCCCATTCAGCAAAGTATTTAAGCAAGATTCTTGCATGGATGCTTCAAAGTGGTAAATTTACCACAAATTTAAGTTCAGTGCACATCCTGAATGATATGTGTGTCCACGAAAAGCAGTAAATTAAAAAAAATTTTTTTTTTTAAATTTAACTGTCAAGAAACTACTCTTAAGTGAACTCCAACAAACATGAAACAAACTAACTGTCTCATATTAAACTACACTGGCATTTTAAATTAAGAATGTAACTGGTTAAAACATTTAAAAGTATACTCACACCAAGTTTACCAAGCTGGATACCCCACTCTGCATCAGTAATTAATTCCCTGAATTTTTGTCTCTCTCCTGCTTCGTCATAGTGACTAGCAAGCTGCGCTCCAACCAGAGCTACTGCCTTAAAAACAAACAAACAAATGTGTGAATGAAAAAGCATGGTCTACGGGCTAGAAAACTGGAAATCATGAAATCCAGGTCACTGCATGACCTTGTGGAAGCCATAGCTTCTGTGTTTCAATTTCCCAATCTAGAAAATGAGAATAATAATCCTTACCTCCTCTTCTTCACATTAAGAACAGAGTTCAGATAGAATGAGATGTCACTAGAAACTCCTAAAACATAACTCTGTTTTTTTTTTAAATACACATTCTCTGCCACTCTCCTCCTTTTTCTCCATTGCCTTGTTATCTTTTAATCCTTCCCTTCTTCCTTACCTCAAGGCCCATTCCATTCTTTAAATTACTGCCTGAAAGACTTTTTCCCTTTAAATTATTGCAGGTGCAAGTTCAGTTCAAATTTCTCCAGAACACTTTCAAACCTTAATGAGGGCAACTCTAATGCACTGCTACACTATGTAGTTAACGTCTCCGAGCAGCACTTTAATAGTATGTATATGCCAAGATAAGAATACTGCCTTTTCAGGCTTACCAGAATTTTGTTGTAATTTTGCCTTGTGTTGTTTATGACATTCCAGAGTTTTTCAAACATATCTTCCTTGGGCAAAATTGTGCAGTAACCCAATGCCAGGTTATGATCTATCAGACGACAGTTGAAAACCTATAGACATTAAATCCACAGTAAGCATACTTTAGAAACTGCCAGTTAAATAAATGTCCAGTTGTTATACATATCAAGTGTCCAGTTATACAAAGCCCTATTGGGCCTTTTAGTTAAGTTAGAAAATAAGATTTTTATAATTTAGAAGAGAAGATAGGAATAAACTTGGAAAGCACTAAAACACAAAAGGATTATTACTTAAGTAAATTTAACAAAATGCTGGTTACTAGTCTTGAAGGCCCAACAGACTTTTGTATAACTGGACACTGTTGTATAACTGTACATTACTGGATTCACAAGTAGCCTTTTAAAACCTCGATTCAATTTAAGACGGTTTTTAGAAATAAGAGAAAAAGATCACTTAAAACAAAAAGTACAGTAAATAGAGATACAGAATGCATATAAATCATACATGCCATTATTCTTTTATTTCAATAGCACCTGGGCTCCAATTGAGATCAGATCCCATTGTACAAATCACTGTACATACACAGAGTAAGAGACAGGCCACCCACTTACAATTTAAATAGACAAGACAGCCAAAGAATGGGAATACTAATTCTCTCTCTTTACAGATAGGGAACTGAGGTGGAAATATTAAGTGACTTGCCCAAGGTAACATTAGATGCCTGTGGCAGAACTGGAAACTGAAACCAAGTCTCCAGGTCTCCTGATTCCCAGTCAAGTGCCTTAACCACAAGACCAACCTCATCATTTAAAGCTGATACTATGCTCAGTTGGGGTCCGTACAGCCTACATGTGGGAAAGGAGAAGTAATAAAAGAATGTAATAATGAGGCTCTGGAGTGAGCCCTCTAGTATTCTTCAGAAGAGAGGGACATGGAGTCATGAAAATGCGCTAAAGGAGGTTTCTCAGAACTCAAATCAGAGACAGGAAGGCCCCATGCAATGGTTCTTTCTGTATACATAAGAACGGCCATACTGGGTCAGACCAAAGGTCCATCTAGCCCAGTGTCCTGTCTTCCAACAGTGGCCAATGCCAGGTGCCCCAGAGGGAATGAACAGAACAGGGAATCATCAAGCGATCCATCCTCTGTCACCTCTTCCCAGCTTCTGGCAAAGAGAGGCTAGAGACATCATCCCTGCCCATCCTGACTAATAGCCATTGATGGACCTATCCTCTATGAATTTATCTAGTTCTTTTTTGAACCCTGTTATAGTCTTGGCCTTCACAACATCCTCTGGCAAGGAGTTCCACAGGTTGACTGTGTGTTGTTGTGAAAGAAATATTTCCTTTTGTTTTAAACCTACTGCCTATTAATTTTATTTGGTGACCCTAGTTCTTGTGTTATGAGGAGTAAATAACACTTCCTTAATTTACTTTCTTCGCACCAAGTCATGATTTATAGACATCTATCATATCCCCTTAGTCGTCTCTTTTCCAAGCTGAAAGTCCCAGTCTTGTTAATTTCTCCTCATATAGCAGCCGTTCCATACCCCTAATCATTTTTGTTGCCCTTTTCCGAACCTTTCCCAAGTCCAGTATATCTTTTTGAGATGGGACAATCACATCTGCATGCAAATTCAAGATGTGGATGTACCATGGATTTATACTGAGGCAATATGATATTTTCTGTCTTATTATCTATCCCTTTCTTAATGATTCCCAACATTCTGTTTGCTTTTTTGACTGCCCTGCACACTGAGTGGGATATTTTCAGAGAATTATTCACAATGACTCTAAAATCTCGTTTTTGAGTGGTAACAGCTCATTTAGACCCCATCTTTTATATGTAAAGTTGTGGATTATGTTTTCCAATGTGCATTACTTTGCATTTATCAACACTGTGAATTTCATCTGCCATTTTGTTGCCCAATCACTCAGCTTTGAGAGATCCTTTTGTGCTTTTCGCAGTCTGCTGCCTGGACTTAAACTATCTTGAGCAGTTTTGTATCATCTGCAAATTTTGCCACTTCACTGTTTAGTCCTTTTTCCAGATCATTTATATGGAGGTATACCTATCTCACAGGAATTGGAAGGGACCCCGAAATGTCATAGAGTCCAGCCCCGCTGTTTCACTAGGCAGGACCAAGTACTGATTTTGCCCAGATCTCTAAGTGGCCCCTCAAGGATTGAACTCACAACCCTGGGTTTAGCAGGCTACCCTCCACCCAATGATAGTAGGTATCATTTCCTATTCAAATATGTTAATAGGACTGGGCCCAGTACAGACCTTTGAGGGATACCGCTATTTACTTCTCTCCAGTCTGAAAACTGACCATTTATTCCTTCTTTTGTTTTCTATCTTTTAACCAGTTACCAATCCATAAGAGACCCTTCCCTTATCCTTTGAACTGCATATTTTGCTTAAGAGCCTTTGGTGAGGGACCCTGTCAAAGGCTTTCTGAAAATTTAAGTACACTATATCCACTGGATCCCCCTTGTCCACATGCTTGTTGACCCCCTCAAAGAATTCTAGCAGATTGGTGAGGCATGATTTCCCTTTTACAAAAACCATGTTGACTATTCCCCAACAAATTATGTTCATCTATATGTCTAACAATTTTGTTCTTTACTATAGTTTCAACCAGTTTGCCCGGTATGCTTACCTTACAGTATGCTTACCTTGTGTAATAAAGCCAGGACAGCACTGACAATCACTGAAGTGGACTTTTGTTTCATAGCAATAAGAAAGCTTTTGGCATCAGCTAGCATTTTGTCATCATGTAACTATTGAAAATAAATAAACAAACAAACAGACAGCAAAGTAACTGTTAAGGGTTAAAAAAAATCACTTTTACAAATTACTACTTTTTTTGTCACTTAAGAGACATTGACTAACACGGCTCCCACTCTGAAACCTGTCATCTTGCAAGTAAATAGTTATATTTTCAGAGTGAATTAAATGCTTGAGAAACATTTCAGACAGAGTACTGGACACAGAAGTCCTCTGTTTATCCAGAAGAAGGATGCAGTTTGGATAGTGTAACCTGCAATGTTCCCCTCACCATCCTATGACAATATCCCTCAACCCTGATGGAAAAGAGAAGCCACCTCAGAAGAGGGAAGATAGTGGCAGGGTATATTTATTATCAACACCCATTCAACCCCTGGTCTCCCTAAAGAGTCTCTCAAGAGTCCCAGTTAGGATCGTGGTTTTGCAATGTGAAACCATTGTCCACTAGAAGGGGAAGACCACCAGCTTGTTTCACATAGGCAACTAAACAGCTCATCAAATGGTGATGAGATGAACTTCTAGCGAGAGGATGTGTATCACAATACCTATTCCTCAGCCATACTTGGTAAATTTACTTTCAGTGAAATTCAGCATAGGTTTTCTCCATACCTTCTCACCCAGGCACATATCCATGTTGTTTGATACACAGTGCTGAAGACAGGATCCAAACAGACAGACTATTAGTCGCAAGGCTAACTCACACTGACTGCTTTCCATCAGGTTCTGAAGCAGCGCACAGATGGGTGTTTTGACTGGCAACAGGAGGTTCTGTCCTATGGAATGTTTCACCAGAAAGAAAATGATTAGCTTATATATTAAGGAAGCTTGTATACCAAATCTAATTAAGTTCTTGAAATTCACAATGAAAGCTGATTTCTCTCTCTACATTAAGGTATTCTTTGTTAAAAAATAATAATGGTGCAGATAATATTGGTAGGTCAATTTTAGCCTCCTTTACAAACTTGATGTTCTGAAGTTAATGCCTTAATAAAAAAAATCCTCTTTAGTTTAACAATCAGATGTTGTTTGTCAGCTGTGGATTCTTGCAGAGACAATCAGTCTTTTCTGAGCAGTTCTCTTCTCTATGAAAGGACCTACAGGGTATTATTATTACTAATTAGCTGGTCATCTGTATCTCAAAGTGCTTTAGAAAGGAAGATTAGTAACATTTTCTCCATTTTACAAATGAGGAAACACGGGCGCATAAAAGTAAAAATTATCTGCCCAAGGCATGCACGTGAGTGGCTGATACAAGTCTCTTGACTCCCAATCAAGTGCCCTATCCACTGGACCATGTTGCCTCCTTAGTATACTATTAGACGATTGCTTTTCTGTTTCAAGAACACTCTTGTGTGGTTAACATAGAGTTGTATTATGTCAATCTTCTTGTTCAATCTGTATGTAAGGTGCATTTTTGGACAGTTATATTCATTTTAGATATATACAAATGGGCCTGTCCAAAAGCGCTAGACACATACAGTAAAGCCTCAGAGTTACGAACACCTCGGTTCCAAATGAGGTGTGTGGCTGACTGGTCAGTTGGTAACTCTGGTGTTCATAACTCTGAGGTTCAACTATACAAATAAAACCCTTCCATCTTCAACCCACTCATCCACATTCAACCCATCCCTGGGGAAGTGCATAACTTTGTAATGTACCCCACAAGATAACCGAGGGAAGCAGGGTACAATTCATACTCAAGAATGAGAGATGAAGGATCATCTTGTGGTTAAAGTGCTGGATTGGAATTCAGGACAGGTTGGGTTTAGTTCACAGTTCTGTTACAAATTTCCTACATGGTAAACAAGTTGCTTAGGTTGTCTGTACTGCAGTTTCCCATCTTCTACTTGTATGTTATACCTCTTTCTCATCTTTTGCCTGTCTTGTCCATTTAGAATGTAAACTCTTCAGAGCAGGCAGGTGTGTTTGTACAGTGCCTGCAACAAGGCCCTGAGGCACTATGTAATGCATAATAATAATAATAATAATAATAATAATTAATAATGGACCTTCCAGTAAGAACACCCTGTCCCCAGATAAAAACTATCTAAAGATAGACAGCTCAAGCACCCAAGTTGACCAGCTGCTGGAATAAGACATGAAGTGATGGGTTCTCCAAGATGCAGAGAATTGTCTACTATGAGGAGCTCTATAGGTCAAAACTAACACCCAGCAATAAAACAAAAGAAAGGGCAATCTCTAGAGCACAGGTACAATATAGTCCCTGTTGGCGGTACCGGTAACTAAATTAAAAGCTGTGTTGTGCACTGTTTTTAAGTGGTCCTCAGCTGTACTTTATAACAGAGTGTTGTGGCGATGTATGGGCATAAAAATTCCATATTAGTGGGAAGTCTTAACCAATTATTTAGCATTAAATAGGTATGTTCTAGCTTTTGTGGGATTAAATTAAACACTTAGTAACATTTTAGAGTATTTTACTCTTGTCCTGTTAATATGTCTTCATAGTACCTTTAATAAATGGACAGTTTGCCAAGCTTACAGAGTCCAAAGGATACATCTTGTTATCTGCAAATAAGATAAATATTTGTGAGCAGTGCACTAAGATCTTAACAAAGTTATAAACACTGGAAATTACTATTAAAATATCATACTTTGAAACCAATACAAAAATAAAGCTAGATAATAAAGCTAGATAAAGAATTATGTTCTAGTATAATTAAATTAGTGCCCCATTCTGACTGTGAGAGCTAGGATCTTTTCTGTGATTTTCTTGTGTATATCTGGATGTTACTTCATAACAGGGGAACCATTTTCTCATCTCTGCCTGAAGAAATATAAACAGTCTCTATTAACCCTGCAGGAGCTATGTGTAAATTCCCTTGCCTGGATGGGACTATAGATCTCATACATTTTCCCATGTGAGGGGAAAAACAAAAACCAAAACCACCACAGCCAAATACAATTTCCTTCATACTCAGATTTTTAGCTTACTAGTCAATTAGCATATCATTTATAAATAGATCTGACCTTTTCCAAGAATGCTTATAGATAAAAAATGAAATATTTAGAATACCATAAAGTATTTATACAATGAAATATTAAGAAAATGAAAGTGTATATTTGCCGTGCTACACAAGAAATAAATAGTTTTAGAATATTCAGTGTTTCTGATGCATAACTGAAAACGTAAGTCTCTTGACAAAATCTAATACAATGCAAATGTCTATTCATAATTGCTGAAGTTATCAAAAAACTATGTGAGTGGGAAGATTGGGGAATGATATCAGTTTCAAAAAAATTGTGTACTGAATTATTTATATTCCTACCTATAAACAGTTTAATATGAAATGGGATACAGACTGTACACTAACTAATAACATTAAGGAAAAAAGGTTACCAGCAATAGGCACAAGGGAAGAAATAGTTTCATATGCAACTGGGAGCGCCATCTGTGGATCAAGAACTATCCCATCTTCACTAAAGAAATCATCATAGGTCCATTCTTCATAAGGATCCTTATCAGCTCCAAAAGATGCTGCCTAAATTAACACATTGCAAAATATATGAACAGGAAATAAAATGCTCATGAAGTTCTATAAAGGGATCAGCTAAAAGTATGTATAATTGTAAAACTAATAAATTGCATATTACAGATCAGGAGTCCAAATTCAGGAAGAAAAGATGCTCATGTTTGAAAACGTGTCCTCAAGATATTTGTTTTTGCTGGGCTCTGGGAATGAAAGACATTTCCTACTTCTTACGTGGGCATAACGCCCACTAATGTTGAAAGGGAGATATTTTTTAATTTGGTTTTTAAAAACAGTGCATTAAAGTGTATTCATTTATTTATTGTTAGCACTCCAGAGAACATCTGCATTTTCTAATATCAGTTTTCACAAGAACTAAATGGAACTGAAAATTACCCCTTTAAGATTGGACTCTCGAATCTCAAATCAGGGGCTAATCAAAAGTTCATTAAAGTCAGTGGAAAGATTCCCATTGACTTCCGTGAGCTCTGCACCAGGCCATAAATGCCTTTATTTGTTCCACCTGTTTGGTCTATGCTAGTTAGACTCTAAGATCCTTACATTTTTCGCAGCCCAACTGCTGTTGGCTATCAACAAACAACAAAAAACAGTAACAAAGGGATAAGTCAAACTCTTGAATGGTATCTTAAAGTTGTTAACTGATGAGAGAGTCTCCAAATTCTACATGTATTTATCAAAAAACCCACCACTCACACACCCATATAGATATCATTGTAAAACCTCACCACTTTTTGTAAAAGCTTTTTCAGAATCAGTGTTCTGTGATTTCAAGCTGTCTTGGCAACAGAAATTAACAGACATTACATTAAGAGTATTAATAATGGTACACAAACAGATGTTCTGGGAACACAAGATACATAATATAAGATACAATAACTTTTGTTCTGAGATATAGGAGACAAGAGGAAGAGGAGTTGATAATATTTTGGTCTGGATGGCAGTAGCTAATTAGCACCTATCATTAGGTATTCCTCGGCAAGTTGAAAAAGATGCACAAACTGAATATTTCATAAACCACTGTAAAAGAAAAAATTAAGCTTCAAATTTGAAGATGTTACCTTTGCTATAAATCCATAGTTTTCTATTTGGCATTGTCTGTAAATTTCCTTAGCAGCCAATGTATATTTACATAGCTCCAGAGAATCTAACAACAGATCTGTGAGAAATTAAAGTCATTGTCATTCTTTTATGTAAGTCATATATTCTCTATTACAAAGAAAATCACCATTTGGTGTCACCTATTTTTACAGCAATACGCATGCATACAAATTCACTTTTTGTTTTCACATATCATAGAAAAGTGATTTGTTTGAAAATCTACTTTCCAACACGAACAGAAATAAGAAACTATGATACTGGATTACCTGGACTGCATATTGTAGCTGCTTGGCATGCCATCTCATTTATCATTGCTGGAAAGTTCAGTCCTTTAGGTATGATCATTGGAACATCAGCTCCCAACATATGACAAAGCTTCTGACAAGCTAAAAATAGCAACTTCCCTGTTTGTTCATTACAGTGATGTTCATATAAATCTCTTTAATGAAAAAAAGGGGAAATTTATGTTAGATTTTTATTTAAGATAAAAATCATAACTTGTCTTTCTTTTGAGGTATTAATATTAATCCAACAACATTTAAGTAAATTAGCTCACCAATAGGTGATGCTGCTGGGCCTGAAATCTGAATAAACTGATATGCAAGAAAAAGGACAACTAGTGCTTACCTTGTATATAACTACTGACTGTTGTGAAATTAGTTATTGGTTATAAATTATTTTACAGTAGTTTAACTTCCATTTTGTGCCACTTTCAGGAAGATAACTGAAAAGTAGCTGAAGGCCCTAACTAAACAGGTATGCTGACCAAAGAGTTTCAGCTACTGAAGGCAGGATAGCTTAGGGTTTGGATGGTTTTCATGTACTCCTGGGACTCAAGAAGCTCAGCTATATATAGTGGCTGGCTAATATTGTCTACTTGAAAGATTCTTCATCCAGTACAACAGTATTAAATTGCTAGAATTAAAATACACACTCTTGCTCATCTGTGTTACTTCGATCCTTTACTTAGGCTACCTTCACCAGAAAAGCCGCAGCGGCACAGCTGCAGTGCTCTAGCTGAGCTGCTGTAGGGCTTCAGTGTAGACACTCTACAGCGAGGAAAGGAGTTCTCCTGTTGCTGTAGTTAATTCACTTCCCCGAGAGGTGGTAGCTAGGTTGAGGGAAGAGTTCTTCTGTTGACCTAGCATTGTCTATGCTGGGGGTTAGGTCAACTTAACAATGTCGCTCACGGTTGTCACACCCCCAGGTCAACTCACCTACATCGCTTAACTTTTTAGTGTAGACCTAGCCTTAGTAAAGAGGATGGCATTAATACCCAAGTTATGGAAAAACACACTGGGAGATGCCAAACAATCCAAGGTGAACCTACTCTTGCAGTCTTCTGTGGAACACAGTATATTGCTTAAGTGGGTCTGCTGTGTGGCTCCCCTGTCCTCTAGTCAATCTTGCCTTTGCATTACAGCTACCAGCTATTGCAGAGTACCAGAAATAGTTTACTGCATACTACTTCTTACTTTAATGCTAACCAGTCCTAAACTCTTCTGAAATTTTACCTGCATATCTTTAGTGCCTCTTCAATTTTTCCAGCATCTAATGACCTCAGTGCCAGCTTTGCCCCCAACTCTTGCTCTGTCCTTTGCAGAAGTAAAGCTAGTCTGTAAAGTCTTGATTCAGTGGAACGATTCTTTGTTTTACTATCATCTTTGGAATTCGTTGCTTGCGCTTTTCTAGATTTTGCCACGGACTGGACACTTTCATAGGCTTTTATGTGCTCTTCAAGGAGCTGAGACATCAACAAATAATTCCCATAATCCTTGACTGAAATAAAGATATCAAAATCCTCCTGCAACAAGAAGTCAAATAATAGAACAGATCCTTCCTATTCATGTGACTTACTTTAGAAATTTGTCTTGTTTAAGTTTTACACTCACTCTCATTCACAGATGAATTTTATCACAAAATTTAGTTTACTAGTTCAGATTGGTCACTAGAAAACCCACTGTAGATTAAAGAATATAGCTAAATAGTACGAAACAAAACTAAACAAAATAAAAGATATTGCATCAAGAAGTGTTTTAACTATGTAATACTTCCTAATAGATCAAATATACTGCAGTCTATTATGCAAAAGGTAATCAATTCTTGATAATATGCAACATTACAGTACTATTAGAAAATCTTTGCTGAGAAATTGGTGGAATTATTAGGATTTTTGGCAAGATTATCAGATTTTTGGATCAGTGAAGTGAGAACTGGCAAGATGATATTGTTTCTTGACATATATTCCTAGTGTTGCCTGATTTAGGAGATTAATTTAGGAGGCTCGCCAATTAATCTAATCAGAAGATAATAAAAGTTCTTGTCCCAGAATCAGGCTACACAGAGTATGCAAAAGACCCTCAGGGGTATGACAGGACGCTCACACTGGGACCAATATTTCTTAAAGACTTTTATTGAGATAAACAGAATTATAATTAAATAGTAATTAAATGGTAAAATAATTAGAGTTATAAATGCAGTACTATTATTCTAAAAATACATATGATATACTATAAAGCTTTTGATTAATATACTTACACTCTTTCTTGATGACCTGGTGATAAGAGACAAAGGACCAGCCTTGTCTCAGGTTTCTCATTTTTGAGTGGGAGATACAGAGCTTAGAAGAAGCTAGAGAGCAAAAGCTATTGAAGCTAACTTAGAATTTGACTTAACTGACTTAAAAGTTAAAATTAAAACTAACAGACTAATAAGCTAAGAATGAAGAAGCTTGGAGCTTAGAAAACTTAGTAAACAAGCTTTGAAGCTCCGAAAAACAAAAGTTAGAAGAAGCAGCAGCTTAGATGCTTAGATGCCTCCTTGGCATTGTGGGTCACTCCTCTTATAGGGTGTGGGTGCGTGAGCCCTTCTTCCATGTCCAAACTTAGTTTTCTTACCCACCGAAATGTTGGGGTACACTTATTTTATAGGCAGGTATGTTTGTACGTATTAAGAACATATTACATACATATTAATAACATTAAATTATTTTTACATTTGTTATTTTTGTTTTTCCGGTTATTTTGGTTCTTTACTTGTGATGTACCTGTTTTGTGTACCTTGTGGTGTAGCTGCGATTTACAGAGGACATGAACTTCGGAAAGCCCCCTATGCTAACTTGCATATCTATTTTAGTTAAAGATTACAGCATATATGAACCTTATGCTTAACTTATTACTATTTACCTAGTCTGAAACCTATGTATGCTAACTTTACCTTAGCTCAACATACAGGATATGGCCTATAGATCCCTTGTGTTACAGCCAAACTACTTTAATATAAATCTATAAACCTATTATAATAAAAACAATTAAACCCATAAAAATATGAAAAACCTATATATAGAGAGGCAAGGAAGCAGGCTAGCCCTATAAGCTACACTAGAAGGGGATGGGAACAGAGCACGTTAACAGAACACAGGAAAAGATTTCTGAGTTTTAATCCCAACTCTGCAAATGACTTACTGCATGGCTTTGGACAAGTCAGGCCACGTCTACACTACGGGATAAAATCGAATTTGCTCAAATCGGTTTTATAAAACTGATATTATAAATTCGATTTCATGCGGCCACACTAGGCACAGTAATTCGGCGTTGTGCGTCCATGCTCCGAGGCTAACGTCAATTTCTGAGCGTTGGATTGGGTAGGCACTCCACAGCATTCCATAGTTCCTGCAGTCTCCCCACACCCTTGAATTCAAGGGTTGATCTATGTCGCGGGGGGTTATGTAATGTCGTCCAGTCTTGCCTTCCTCGGGAAACATTCAGCTGACAATCTTCGCAGCCGTTTTTCCCTGGATTGGCCCTGGCGAGACGCCAAGACGGCAACCATGGAGCCCGTTCAGCTTTTTTTTTTCCGGCACCGTAGCGTACTGGAGGCCGCGGAGAGAGAGCGATACTCCAGTGCTCACAGCGCATTCACTTGCTCTGCAATGAGCGAGGATGGTACGGTCGTTCAGTAACCTCTACTGCCGAGAAAACTGGCAATGAGATTCGGTTATTTCTCCCCTCTGACTGTCCACTGCTATCATGAGTGCCCCTGGCTGAAATTTTTGAAAGCAAATTGGATGACTCACTTGGACTGAGTCATCACTCCTTATGGTTTCAAAAATAAGAGTCCGTCCTGCCTAGAAATAAGGGGCAAGTGTATTAGAGGACCAGGTTACAGAGCACAGCGCTCCTGTCAGTATTCACAGGGGGTGCCCGCAACAACCACACTCGTTGCTTCCTCCTCCCCAATCTTCCTCGGGCTACCGTGGCAGTCGTCCCCGCCCCATTTGGTCAGGAAGTTATTCGGAAGCAGGAATAAGAAACAGATGACTTGTTAGTGAGAAAAATGAGTGTGGGGAGGCACTTGGAGGCAGCCTCCCGGGGCTATGACAGTCAGGCAGTACGGAAACTTTTCTTTACACAGGAAAGGGAGGGGGCTGAAGCCCCAGTTGAGATGATGAAGGGTATAGCCATTCTGTCCTATCACGGGAGAACAGCAATGTGGTATCAATGGTCACCTAGTAATATTGATGAGATGTGGCATCTACGTACCGTCTACCAACCGGGGAGGGGGAGGGGAGAGGAGTGGATACTGCTTCACTGCGTAAGCATCGCGTCTACCAGCAGCATTCAGCTACACATAGGGGTGACATGAGTAGTCAAGGAATGATTTCTTTCCTTTCTTCATGGGTGGGGGGAAAGAAACTGAGGAGCTGTTCCTGAACCACCCAGACACTGTGTTGACCTACAGACATTGGGGAGCTCAGCCAAGAATGCAAATCTTTTCAGAGACTGCTGTGGATGTGGGATAGCTGGAGTCCTCAGTACCCCCTCCATCCATGAGCGTCACATTTGAGTCTCTGGCCCCATTATGCTTGTCCACACGGCTGTGTATCCTGGAGATTTTTTTTCAACAGTTTGGCATTTCGTCGTTCTGTACGGACTCGATACAACAGTTTGTCTCCCCAACAGCGATCGATCTAGTATCTCCCGTACGGGCCAATGCTGGACTCTGTAGATTTGCAGAAACTGCATCGCACCCGTGCTGATCAGAGCTTCCACGCTGGGCAAGCAGGAATGTAATTCAAAAGTCGCTGGGCTTTTCTGTTTACCTGCGCGCCCGATCAAGTCAGATTGCTCCAGAGCGGTCAGTGTCTGCACTCTGGGATACCGCCCGGAGGCCAATAACGTCAATTCCGTCACCTAATCCGTACCGAACTGAATATCAATTTAGCGTACTCCTGCTCGTCGGGGTGGATACAAATCAATTTAAAGAGCCCTTTATATCGATATAAAGAGCGTTGTAGTGTGGACGGGTACAGCGTTAAATCGATTTAACGGCCATTAAATCGATTTAAACGCGTAGTGTAGACCAGGCCTTAGTGCTAACAAGGCAGTGACTAGCTTGGAGCATGCCACAAAAGTAACGGTGAACATCAACACCACTAAGGGCTTGTCTACACAACATGGTAATGCGCATTATGGAAGTGTGATTTCTAAAACACATTAATGCTTTGTGCATGTAGACCCTGCAACCCTGCTGGTGCACAATAAAAGTCCCCTGATGTTCTTTAATGTAGGACCATTTCAAATTGTACCATTAATGTGCTCTGTCCATCAGACCTCAGTTCCTGTCTAGTAAGAATCACACCCCTAGCATGCGTCTTGCTGCACCGTGTAGATATGCCCTAACTCAAAATGAAGTGGTATGAATTTTTTTCAGTCACCAACAACATATGGCCTGGGAACTTTATACCAGGATGGACTGATTTAAATCAGCAAACAGGAAGCCTTGATTTAAATCCATTTTAATTTTGTTCTCTTGTGCTTTTTAGTTAGTTATTTTCCCAAAGAAAGGTTCATTCTCATTGATTTGCAACCAAATATAGTTTTTACATTAAGTTTCACACTTTGCTTTTTGCTAACCAGGAGGATACACTGTAGCTATACATATTTATTTAAGCAGTTATAAAGCTCAACATACATTTATTCAAATTCTTAATTTGTACATTTTTTATTATGTTAGAAATGGGAGTCACATTTCTTATTTACTATGTTAATTTTTTATTACACAACTTCCATTTAGATGGAAATTGGAATTAAATTAAAAGTGTTCTCTCTGCACCTGCTAGCTAAACTGCAACAAAAAGTAATTAAGGCCAAGTCATTTCTGCACAACAGAAACTGGAAGTATTCACATTTGAAAAAATGTAAATACCAACATCATTGGAAAGACTGAAAATAATATAGATACTGTATATAGTACATGACATTTGTGACATTTAATAAAATTTGAGCTGATATTTTCCCCCTTATTCTGTATATAATTAAATTAGCAGACCTCTTTAACTCATAAAAATTTGAGAAGGGATCACTGATGGAGCACATTAGTTTTATTTATTTAAATTATACTAAGTTTAGGCCTTAACATAAGTTGTCATAATTTCAAATTAAAAATAAACCTGTTTAAAAGTAAAAAATAGAAAAATATATTTAATGTAAATAAAATCAGAGTTAATTTATTCATTTTTTAAAAAATATATATATATATATTTTTATCCACTATGCTTTATATTCCCTAAAATGCTAGCATGGAAATAATGTTTTAAATGACAAAATCTGTTGATCAATCTTCATCATCCATAGCCATTTGAACATTTTAAATTTATTTGTAAGCTACTATTATACACACAGAACATAGTAAAATTGTAGCTAAAATTACATTTTAATAGGATTCATTTTTAAAAATGCATCATTTAATAACATTACTCAGGATAATTTCAAACCTATTTTAATTTCTTGTAATTATACAATACTTACCTGCAAGCTAGCAAGTGTTTCAAACATTTTTAAGTTTGCTTTACATTCATCTTCCTTCAGAGGATTTTCTGTAAAATAGGAAAAATAATTACTTACTGAGCTACTTACTGGGACAATACATGAAGGGGTAAGTTACAACTTACCTTTCTGAATGCTAAGCAGGAATTTAAGAACCTCCACAAGTGTCTTTGTTATACACATTTGCGTTTTGCGCTGAAAAAAACAAGTGATAAGTTAATAATTCATTTGGTCTTTGGTGGGTAAATAGTCTTAGGTACACAGCTCAGATTATCGAAGTGCGGCTTGGGAAAGAATACAGGTAAGTAAATGGGTTTATTGAAGTGGAAGAGGGAGGTGACCTTGGGTATGAATTTAGGGTGTAGGCCATAGCGCTGCTCTGTGCCTGACGTTTGTTCAGTTCCCTCGGAGCCAAGCTATGAGGCTTAGTTTTACTCCTGTGAGAGCTAGACTGCACCAGGTCTTTTGTTCCTTGGGACGTCTTGGTACCGGACAGCCCTGGTGCCTCGCGGTCCAGCGCTCTCGGTGCCATTGGTACTGGGGCAGTTTTTGCGGGCAGACATCGCTTTTTAGGAGGTGAATCACGATGTGGTGAAGCATGAGACCACTTTTTGGGGGCTTTTTTAGGACCAGGGTCCTTAGCAGCCATTTTTGAAGAGGACCCCATAACTGAGGCAGCTGAAGGTAAGGACTGGCGAGGAGGTGTCCTGGACTTTGGGTTGGAGGCAGGTCAGAAGGACCTCTCCATCATTTAAAGTTTTAGTTAGAGGTCCCTCGCCTTCCTTGTCCTCACTGTCAGTTTCTTGCAGGGGGGACACTTTTGGTAAATGAGTGTCTCCCCCAGGCAACAGATACACTGCATGTGGTTGTCTGCCACTGGTACTGAATGTCTGCAGGTCAGACAGCGTTTGAAACCTGGAGCACCAGGCTAATGCCTCTTCGGCGACTGCCCGCCTGAGGTGAGAAGAAAAAAAAGGGGCAAAGTTTTTGTTTTTTTTAAATGGTAAACAGAACAAAAATGAAAGGAGAAATCAGTAATGAGGGAAATAACTAAGGAAGGGGAAGAAATTAGAGGAATATGAGAGCTGTTAAGAGCGCTGCTATCATTCCAACCAAAACCAAAGGTGGTAGAGAAGGAACTGGGTAACGGTTGGTTGCCTGTGCGGAGTAACCACTCCGAGCAGTGTGAGACAGCTGCTGCGCATGCACGGCCAACCAGGGTGCTGTTACCACAAGTCTCTGACTAGAAGTGCAGGGCGCCAAGATACCTAAATTGGAGCACCCACAAGGACACTCCTCAAAGAAGAACTTTACGTAATTTTGTCACATGTCAGTGCTATACCATTTACAAACTTTTTTTAGATCTTAGACAAAATTTATTTTAAGATGATTTGAGCTATATTTGTTTGTTAAATCCTGAATTTACAACTGGGTAAAATTAGTCGTAATGCATTAGGATTTACATTTGTAATTTAATTAATACTCATGGGAGTCAAATATGCAAGTCTCTGTACCAAGATGAAAGTGTGCCTCAAAAATACAGGGAACATTTCTGACACAGTGGTTTTACCTTACATGATTTGCTTTTTTACAAATGGATGAATGGATACAGAAAGCAAGAGATATGCACCTTTATACCTCGGAAAGGTACATTAGCTTTTATCAGTTCTCCATTAATCACTCTTCTTTTATGCGTGTTGAAAGCAGCATTGAGAATGATCAATGTACATGTAATTTACTAAGTGAAAGTAGTTAGTACCTCTTCAGAATTATCTGCTTCTTTCTGCAATACCAATCTTGCCCATATAGACAATCTCTCTGCAACTTTCTCTGCTTCAGAAACAGGCAGAGATTTTAATAAGTTTAGAGATTCCTCTCTCTGAAAACAAAAAGTTATAAGGTGTAAGTCAAAAATAGTTTGACAAGAGTATTTGTTGTTGAAAGAACTTTAATTTTCTTGTCAGTTATCTTATCATTATCTTATCTCTTTACTGTCTGACATTATAATGGTGCCCTACCAGATGAGAGACTTTTTAAGTTCAATTTACAACTTGGGGAGCCTATTAACTCTCCCCTTTTATAGAGCACACAGTTTGCCATAACATACAAACTCTCTAATATCCCAAAATAGTTTTAAGCATGTGTAGATCCTTTGATTCAGAGAGCTGAGGGCAGCTAAACTACAAGTTTATTTGTTGATTATAATAGGTAAAGAAAAAAGCAATTTCTTTAAGAGTTCTTGCAAAACAATTGATTAGATAGCATTTGTAAGCAGGACTATGACAAGCATGACTACTTTTATTACAACATGCTGGTAAGAGAGTGGAATAGCAGAAGTTGGTTGGTGTTGAAAAAGTGACTTTCTGATTTTTAGGGTGGGAAACTGTACTTCAGAGGGGGCCTGTCTAGTTCCTTTCCTCAGTTAGAGGAGCCTACCACACTGCAGGTCCATTACAGGGAGGAATATCCTAGATCCAGATCCTGATATGCAAGAATAATCATAGATAAAGCTACCTTTATGTCACAGAGATCATGGAAGTCACGGAATCCATGACATGCAGAAAGACCTCCCTGACATTCTTCGGTCAGCTCCAGGGGCTGTGGGACTTGGGCTGGCAGCCAGCGGGGCCCTGGCAGGGTTCTAGTGACAGCAGTGCCAGGCAGCCCCTTGCAAGGTTCCAGTGATAGGTGACAGACTCCTGAGGGGGCCCTCCTCAGGGTTCCAGTGACGGGTGACAGCCTTGTGTGGGGAGGGAAGAGGTCGCCTCCGGCAAGTGGCTGGGGGTGTCCTGTTTTCTCTTTGGGAAATATGGTCACCCTGCAGCTTCCAGTTGCCACAGGCAGAAGGGGAACCTCACAACTCCCAGTCGCTACGGTGGTGGAGGAAACAGCAAAAAAACTTTTGTAGCAGCAAAAGTCACAGACAGGTCATGGCTTCCATGAATTTTTGTTTATTGCTCATGACCTGTCTGTGACTTTTACTAAAAATAACCATGACAAAATCTTAGCCTTAAATCATAGATAAAGGTGACCAGCAGTTCAATGACTAAACAGTCTCCTCTCATAATGCGGCAGTACTAAATCATTTAATTCCCCACTGATGCATGCTGAAGGTTCAGCACATTCCTGAGTCCCACTAACATCAGTAGGGCTTAAGGATGTGCTTAAGTGCTTTGGTGAACTGTGACCTAAATTGTCCAGTCAGAAAGCTCTGCAGAAGAGGAAACCACCTGCTAGTCATAGAGATGCAGAAGGCGGGTGTTTGTGCCAGTAAAGAGTTGCTCAATAGCCCTTCCCACAAAAAATGGTTTGTGACATACTCCAACTCTTAGGTCCTCTTTACAACATGGAAACTGACATGTTTTGACACTCTGTGTCAAATATGGCAATGGTGCCAAGCCAGAAATGGACTCTTTTCTTGCTGGCTTGGAGACAGTCAACCACACGCAACAGCAACTGCAGAAAAGCTTATTAGAAGATTTCTAGCATATTTTATTTTAGCATACACTGTTTTCATTCTTTTTGGCAGTGAATGAAGGAGGATCTACCATGTTTTTCACTTTATATCAAAATATGGTAGGTTCTGTAGTGTACACATGCTTTCAGTGACTATGCATTAGTTCATGGAAAACCATGATAAATTTAACTTACTCATATCTTAGTCTATATATATAGGCTTGATTTTCAAATACTATAATATTGGCTACAACCAGTGTTAGTAGTATGATCGTACAAATTGCATACACAGATGTTTGTCAAACTGCAGTAACTGTGCAATTCTGAAAAATAGGCCCCAAGTATTTTTTAATGTAGATATCAAATGACTACGAAAATTTTCATACCCGATCTCGATCAATCAGATCCACCATCCTCAAAATGTAGACTTCCACACTTGGCAACATATATGCTGCTACAATTTTCAAAGCATCTTCCAGAGAAGTAGGGGTATCTTGTTTAAGAATGTATTTCACCAGTCTCTGAAACAAGAAAACAGCAACTTTACCATCTCTGCTATGAAACTGACCTAAGAACTGTATTCATATCTGTATATATAAAGAGCTTTAGCCATAGCAACGCTTTTTATTAATAAATCTTAGATTTAGTTAAAAAGGATTGGCTGTAAGCATGTACTTGGGTTAAGATCTGAAATATTCATTGACTTGATGGATAATGTATCTGGTCTCTTGGGACTGGTAGAACTTCAAATACGGTGAATAAGGTTTTCAGTAACCCTCACTATATTACACTTGACTGTCTAGAGGGGAGCCAAAGGCTGGAATGCTTAAAGGGAACTGTATTTTGGCTTCTTGATAACCAGTAAGGCATTACAGAAGCTATTTAGTTACTAGGTTGGTGAAATTTAATTACAGATAGGGCCCTATCAAATTCATGGTCCATTTTGGTCAATTTCACGGTCATAGGATTTTAAACATCATAAATTTCATGATTTCAGTTATTTAAATCTGAATTGTCATGGTGTTGTAATTGCAGGGGTCCTGATCCAAACAGAGACAGAGAGCAAGAGAGAGAGAGAGAGAGAGAGAGAGTGAGTGTGTGTGTTTAAGGTTATCATTGGGGCGGGAGTTTGCAGTACTGCTACCCTTACTTCTGAACTGCTGCTGGTGGCAGCACTGCCTTCAGAGCTGGGCAGCTGAAGAGCAGTGATTGATAGCTGGAATCCCAGCTCTGAAAGCAGAGCCACTGTCAGCAGCAGCAGCGCAGAAGTAAGGATGGCATAGTATGATATTGCCACCCTTAGTTCTTCACTGTTGCCTGCAGAGCTGGACCCTCAGTCAGCAGCCGCCACTCTCTGGTCGCCCAGCTCTGAAGGCCGCAGCACAAAGTAAGGGTGGTGTGGTGCAGTATTGCCACCCTTATTTCTGCGCTGCTGCTGGTGGGGCCCTGCCTTCAGAGTTGGGTGCCTAGCCAACAGCTGCTGCTCTGCAGCTGCCCAGCTCTGAAGGCAGAGCAGAAGTAAGGGTAGCAATACCACAACCTCCATAAAATAACTTTGCGACCCCCTTGCAACTCCCTTTTGGTCAGGACCCTCAATTTTAGAAACTCTGGTCTTCTCCGTGAAATCTTTATAGTATAGGGGAAACGCACACAAAAGACCAGATTTTACAGGAGGAGGCCAGATTTCATGGTCCGTGACACGTTTTTCATGGCTGTGAATTTGGTAGGGCCCTAATTATAAACTACACCACCAGTCTTGAGGTTGTCTGCCTTGTTCTTTGCAGTCTGCCTGATTGAGCATTCTCAGTATAGGCCCTCCAGCGACCATGGCCACATGGGTGTTCAGTGTCTGTATTCTACACCTAGCCATAAGTGTAGACAGAGCCCAAGGGACATGAGAAATGCTAGAGATCTAATCTCTAAATTTGTCTGAGAATTGCCACTGATGTATTGGGGTGGATGGGGGGTGGGAAGCAGACTAAGACTGCTTTTCAAATACTTTGCAGAGATCTGTATTGAATAGTGGTTTTTCTTTACCAGGTATCTCATTAAGAAAAAGGACAGTGCACCAGTCCCATTTGGATTAGAAAATGCAGGACTACATTTTCTTTCTTTTGTAATCATCTCATCCATATCATTTGTGTTTGGTTCCTTTGTACAGGATAATAGCCTGTGGTAGCATTTACAATGGAAGAACTAATAAGCACCTTTCTGAACATGTCTCAACAGTAGACTACAAATGCTTACTTCTAATCCAGCCAACTAGCCATTTTAGTAGTTCTTAAATTTTCCTGTCTCCCAAAAGCAGGAGAATGAGGATTAAAAGTTACATTTGTTTTGCTAATTTTATTTTTACTTGTTCTGGATTGTCTTTGTGTGGTCTGATTTTTTTCCAGTAGAGCTCGGTTCTCATTTAGGCATCTAAAAAGAAGTGGCCAGACTTTTCAGAAGAAGTAATAGACCAATGGGAGCTGCTGGGTTCTAAGATCTTTTAAAAATCTGGCTCCTAAAGTCTTCTCAACATACTCAAAACCTTGTTTAGTAATTTTTATTTGAATATATATCATAGAAGAAAAGTAAAAATATAAATAAAAGTAGTATCTTGTCACTTACCATTATCATCTGTTTGTCCTTTAAAAGATTAGTATCTCTTATCCCATAGCCCCGTAACAGCTTCTTCATCTCCATCAGTCTGGAACTTTCCTGCAATAACTTCACTCTACAAATAGATATGTCACTATTATTAATAGCTTTGCTTCTTCTAACTGCATAATTTTTTTAAAATAAAAGGTAGAGTTCAACCCTGAATTCTAATTGAAAGTAAAAACAAACAAAGAGTAAAATATCTTAAAAGATTTTGAAGAGATACGTGTTAGGAGTTAAGTAATGTTCCCTTACTTGACATGTTTCATTTCCAAATGCTGCTTCACCAGCTGCTCCACAGCTGCACTCCAAGGCACCACAGCACCATGCATTATCTGCAGTACTGCATCAAATATCAGCTGCAAAGAAATCCAAATTTCTCTGAAAACAAAGCTCTACATTACATAATTCCTTCAAGTATAGTTTACCCATAACTCTGTTAGACATGGAAGGTTTCTCCCTTCCCAAACTCCAGTTATACAAGGGGGTATTCCATAGACACACACTGAAAGCCTTCAAACTATCAGAATAATTTATAGCCCAATTCTATTAGCGTTTTACATGCAGAATTCCCATTGATGTTAGTAGCTGTGTTTTATATTTGTAACGTTTTCCTAAGATGTATGATTTATTTTTTTTTCTAAGTTTCTGTCTTTTGGCAACCTTATTAAAAGGGATTAGAGAGCTTCTTTCAAAAACTTTAAATAAAATATTAAATCATGCAAGGTGTGCTACAAGGTTGTATAAAGTTCTTGAAGGTAGGTCTAATTGTTATTAAATGACTAAAAGACTCAGGAAGTTGCCTTTGCAATGCTTCCAAAAATTTATATGTACCTTAACATAGTATTATATGAGAAAAAGAACTGCTGATAATGAAACAACTCTTCTAAAAGATAAACCTACAACTACAAAGCCATGATGACGACAGAGGTAAGCCTGGTGGCTCAATGATAATGAAATGCACAACCACACTGGCCTCTCTCCCAAATGGCACCACAGTCATCCCCCACACCCGAAATCATGAAAATTGAGGGTGCTCTGCACCTTGCAGAAGGCCACTTGCACAACTATCCAGGATAGCTGGAAAGCAGAAACAAAACAGCCTTAAGTAAAGGAAAATGTAAAAGGCACTAGACCAAGCAAACAATCCTCCTAGGATTGACTGAAATGCAGGACAGTATTTGGCCCCCATCTCTTACTCCTACCATGCAATGTATTCTGTTCTTGAATACAAACATAATTTTTTCATTCATAACACAACAAACAAGCATAAGATCCCTTTGTACATTTATTTAATGTACTTACATCTGTATCAGATATGCAGCCAATGACAGCTATTGCCTTTGCCTCCCATGCAGTTTCAAACACTGATGTAGATCGTGTACGACAGCGCTCTAGCAAGTCCTGAGTATTTTGAAAAATAAAGTTTAATATTAAACATTCAGAATTATGGCAGGAGCATTTGATAATTTAAACAACACTAAGGACCAGATCTTATCATTCAAATCAATGGGATTGTACTCAGGAGTAAGGATATCAGAAGCTGGCCCTAAACTGTAAGAGTATATAGCAAACAATCATACTTGATTTCTTGCCTAAAATAATGTCCTTTTAAAAAGGGAGGGAAAATTGATACCTTTATATACTGCAAGAGAAGTTCATCCTGTTGTAGATTATGTTCATGTATGTATGGCTTTATAAACTTTTCCAAAATGGATGGAATGAGCTCTGGTGCCAAAACTTTATCAAACATGCGGAATACTATTGTACTTGCATTCTCCTAGGGGGCAGAAAAACAGTTACAGAAACACAAGCTCCACAGCATGTTAGAACAGCACAACAAACAGCATTCTTCCTTCGTTTCACTAAGGGCCTTATCCAATGCCCAGTGAAGTCAAAGGAAAAACTTCAGACCCTAACATTCATTGCCCAGCCCAAAGAAAACCAACCCCCCTACAGACTTCTTCCACAAAGCCTTCTTGTGTTGAGCTAAACATTTGATTTCTCCTCCACTACAAGCTTGTACTGTCATCCAAAGTCAAAGGCCTTGTCTACACTTGCAGCCGCATGGAGGGTACATGTAGCTACTTGATATGGACACAGCGGTAAAATGAGGACAGACACATGCATGGAATTAAGCAGTAGGTCACAGCTTTAACACAATGGAGGGGTGCTACCTGCCCATCACCCATATTCTCTTATACCAGGCATTTAATTGGTTCCAGTGCAGGGGTTACAGGACTCCTTACCACATAACCCATAACACAGGGTAGGCTCTACTCAGCCAACTCCCAGGTCTCAGCTCCAAGTCTCATCACCCTCCCCACCACAAGAGAGACAGAGGGTGTAGCAGGGTGAGGACCTCGGCCCACAGGGATCACGAGTTCTGACGTTGGCCCACAAAGGCCACAAACTCTCAGCCTATCACTTGAGTTCAAGGCCCAGTACCAAAATCCCAGGTCTTTTACCTCTGGGAACTGTTCATGGTATTTTCTTAACTGCATTGGAAACCTGATGCAAGTTGCAATGAACAAACAACTCCACCCCAGTACCTGTTAGGTCCTGTAGCAGGGCGAGCATCTCACTCTGGGGACAAAGGGGTTAAAACCAGCTCTGGGAAAGGGCTTCCCCGAGGAGCCAATCAGACGAAGGCATGTAGCAGTCTATCCAGGCTCGGTAGGGTTGGTAAAAAGGGCTGTGAGCTAGGAGACAGGCAGTCTTGCTCCAGCCTTGGGGTGGGAAGGACTGGGCGATATGGGAGCATAGGGTACCTTCAATAGAGCAGTGCTGGGGAAGGGGCAGGCTGAGCTGGGGAGCTCAGGCCTGGCAACTTCCCTGGCTGTGACCTGTCAGGAAGGCCTAAGCAGGTACTGGGGCTGCAGTCCAACCCCCTAGTCAATGATGAGTGACCATTGCAGACTGCAGTTTAGCCTCTGAGTAAAGGGGCTAGATGAGGACTGGCACTGGGTCACTGAGGTGAGTGGGGTTCCCTGGGTGAGGGACAGCACCCCAAGGTAAGGGACACTGTGGTCCAGGAGGCACGTGGGGCCTATACATGGTGGAGATAAAGGGACTGCAGAGAGGCAGGTAAAGGCAGGGAGAAACCGGCCAGAAGAGGTGCTCCTGAGCTGGATATGCTAATTCCAGGACTGATCAGCAGGAGGTGCTGCACTGGTGTGTCAGCAGCTATCGCCTACAGTTACTAAGTGTGTACCTACTCAACCCACTGTGGTTTGAAAGTGCTGGGAGGAAAATAAAATACTCCTTGATCCTCTGCCAGTTGGTACATGGGGGGAAAAAACTCATTCCTGACCCCCTAAACAGGTGATCGGCTAGACCCACAGCATCTGTCAGGCTGGGTTCTTATTCCTAGTTTGGGTGGGTAGTGGGCTGCTGGCAAAGAGCCAAAAGAGGCTCCACATGGCCCCTGAACTGGCCTAAATTCTGAGAGCTGGGAAATGTTGGCCAATCAGCACCTCTCCCCCAGCTGGCCAATGGGTGCCTGTGATGCCCAGGGGGAAGCACTACCTATTGTCATTTGGTGAGTGTCTCTCTCCCTTGCTCCTGGGACTGTCTCCTTTTCACTGCAGGCCCCATCAAGTTCACTCACCCGTTGATGCAAAAGGGTGGCAAATGCTGCAGTTAAAAGTGGGCTGCGTCCACACTGTGGTGTGACGTTACATGCAGCAGTGAAAAGTTCTGGGGGGTAGGAGGCTGCGGGACTCTAGACTGCTAAAAATAGCACTGTAGATGTGTTTGGGTTTGTAGAAAGGTTTGGCATATTTGTACTCTACTCACCTAAGCAGTGCCTCACCATCTATACTGGTATTGATACCCATGCTAGCTGAGTGTACTCTATATGCTATTATGTGAATATGAAACCAAAAGGTTAGTGTCAGAGCAGGGATTATTACCATGTAGTTCTTGGCTTGAAATCCTATAGTCAATAATTCACAGAACTATTCTGTTTCAGTGATTTTTTTTTTATGAAGTGTCAACAATACAGACAGTACTCAGATATTTCTTAATATGCCTGCAATATTACCTTTTCAAAATCACAGAGTGCTAGTTTGCAGCTGTACTTTCGGTAGAGATCTACCAATTCTTGTAAATCATTCACTAACTTCTTTAACTGATGCACCTCTTCACAATCACCACACTTCTGAAACATAATTGAGAAATTTCCTGAGGAGCTTATCGATAATTGTCTGAAGTTTGCATACTTTGCAGAACTGCTATTTTTTTCTTTAAAAAAGTCAGCCCATAGTCTGAAAATGGGACATATCAGGAGTGGGAAGAGACAACTCATCTGCTTTTTATTGAGTGTTTAACGTGTAGGACTCAGGGAGTTTAAAGACTGTAGCTCTGACAATTATTTTGCTCTACTGATAGAGTTTCCATATTTTCAGCTTTTGCAATGAACAGTTGGCTTGCTTTGTTTTGCACTTCATTTCTTGTCACCTCTGTCCCACCCTATCTACAGGCGTTACTGTATCTATAGAATACATATTACTATAACCTACATAAATTTACTTTTATTTGCATGGACTAATCAAGACTTGGAAAAAGCTACTTGTGCCTACACTCCTGTGGCCTGGGGAGTAGGGGAAGTCCTATTTCTGCGGAATTTAAGCTTTCATTAAAACAAACAAAACAAAATCTACTAAGTTGCAGGTGTTACTTCTGTGGAGATACTCCTTCAAATGTGAACTGAAAGTAAGCCAATTCAGTGTTGTTTTCCTGCCCCTACAAATAGGCATGTTCATTGCCTTTGGCAAACGTCAACAAGTTAAACAAGACTGATTAGTTTCATCATTTCTATTCAGTAGTGACACTGTCAAGAATCATGCCAATTTCATGCTGCTGCTAAGAAAAGCTAATAGACACCAGAATTATTCATGTAGGAGTAGGATTAAAAAAAAATTGAGGCTGGTGAGAGGTAGAGTGGCAAACACCATTTTGCCCCTCTTCACTGCAACCAGAAAGCTCTAAGAAACAAAGGGAGTTCTGTCTTAGTTTTGTATTGCTGTCCATCATTAATGTCTGTGTGCCTGAGTTGGACCCTGAACCTAACTGGTGGGCACTCCCCATATGGTAGCCTTTTAGTGTCTTGCTAATAGGTTTACGTCCTCCTGATGTGTCTTTTCTTTAAAGCCATAAATCGTTCTGTAATATTGTTATATTGCAGGTTCTATACAAAATTGTACTATAGTATATGTACTACCTTCATATATAGGGATTTATGGCAAGAGTTGACATTCTCAACTTAACTGAATACAAGAATCTACTAGGTGTTTTATTGTGTTGTGACAAACTGCAAAAACATATGTTGTATTGCTGAAGAGACAGCAGTAAACAGACTGTCTGATAGAGCTACCATAATTGATTTGGTTTGTATAATCACTGAAACGAGTTCAGCATTTCACAAAAGATTTTTTGTAAACATCGTTGAGAAGAGCAGTCAGGAACTTTCTGACATGCTATAAGTAATTCCCCCCCCACACACACACCTTTTTGGGCTAGGGAGAGACATGTCACATTCCATTTCAGAACTGCAAATACTTTAAGGCTAGCAAAAAGGACATTTGTTAACATGGCTAAAGGATAAGACAAAGGAAGATAGGAACTTAATTCCTCATTCCCCTGAAATGAGTCTTCCCTCACCGAAAGAATATGTATTTTATTGCTCTTGCTGGGTTTTAGCAATCAGATAATAAAAAGACTACATGTTAAGACCTGTCCCAGTAATGTAAATATTTAACATAGTGTTATCAATTAATTTACTCCTTACCAAGGGAATCCAACGCCAGGAGGATGCCAGTCCCAGTTCACCTGGATTTTTACTTGTAAAGAACACCTCTGCCATCTGAAGTCCATTTTCTGGCCAATTTGCCTAGCCAAAATATTAAAAATTAGTGAGACTATCAGTACAAGTGTAGAAATACAACATATGTAGAAATACAAGGGTTTTTGCAGCATAAATGTACTTTACCTTATCAGTTAGTTCAAGATTTCGAGCTCCTTGTTCCAGCCATTTTGCTAATATTTTCTGAAATACAAAAAATGATTAAAATGTTCTGTTTGCTAAAGCAAAACACTTACAATACTATGAAGTAAAATTATTAATTTTTGAAACAAATTGCAGAAAGTCACAATACTAAAGAAATGGCTTTTTTTGAGTATAAAAAATACCATTTCTGCAAGAGGGTTGCATGTAACAGTGTACCTTAAACTGAAAAAAATATTTTTATATAAATGTCATCTGCATGGATGTTTCTTTTAATAGTTTTACCTGTCCTTTTGGCACAACCCTCCTTACAAAAGGAATCACAACATTTTTAAACCACAGACACAGTTCTTTTACAGGAATGGGGGCACAGATTGTGTTAAGCAGGTCCTCCAGCATTTTCACATCAAAGCTGCTTTCAAAATCTGCCTAAGATATAAAAGCAAAAAAATTATGTTTTTATTATAGTGTATGATATTATATAATATCAGATAAAGATACTTCTCTTTCTAACTTGTCGCTTTATATTAGTGAAGAGTTTGGCCATTCACAGATATGAAATCAAGAAAAAAATCTCATGTTAAAGAGAGTGTAGTCAAGTTAAACAAAACTTAAGTGAAGTGAACTTATCACAACATATAGAACACAATCTTGCTACCACAAACTTCAATGGAAGCAGAAATGGGCTTACAATGCCATCGCTTTAGAAAAACAAAAATTATGGATCTCTAGCTCTCTCCCACAAGACAGTGGGAAATTCAATAGCTTGTGGCCACCATTTTGGATTTGTTACATCTCAATTCACATAGCTGTTTTTAAAGCATTTTCAAGGCAGCAGTCAAATGAGTCTTAAGCAAGCCTTAAAAATTCTGTTAGTGAGCAAGGTCCATGGCTCCTGAGTAGGTAAACACAAGACGGCAAGCCTGACAGTCCCAAAAATGTCATTTTTCATGGTTCTGGCATCCCCTCAAAAGGACTTATTTCTGTTGTAACATTACAGATTAATTTGTTTAACCAGTAACAAGTTCAGAATGCAAAGGAAATAGGATAATGTAATCAGCCTCATCAAAGATGGGAACCTCTTTAGACTTTTTACTTGTTAAGGAGGTGTGTAATACTGGTCTTTGTAGAACAACAGAGATTTGAAAAAACACCTGAGACTTCATACCTGATGCCTAAGCCAGAGGTACTGCGCACAAGGAAGATTGCCTTCTTGTAGCTGAAAAAGGATGTTCTTGAAAATATCTTCATTATTCAAGAATTCAGTCCAAGCAATTCCACTAGGAGTGTGATGAGGAAAAGTGATAAGGCTTTCATGTACAGTATTTAAAATATATATTACACATTCCAACAAGTTTTTATAGAATATAGTGGTAAAGTGAATATAGATTTTGAAAAATCATATTCCTCTTATGGCACACATCCACAAATACCAATTTTCTGCTAAATAATGCTTAAAATAAAGCATCTGCAACAGAAAAATCTAGGTTACATATTTTCACCATGTAGGCTTGACTTAACGTCTCTTCTGGTTCAAATGGCCAGGGTTTACTTTACGTGGTCCCTTCTGGCCTCATCAGTTTTTGTTTTGCAAGGAGGCACAATGCAGCTACTTGATGGCATATCATGAGCTCAATGCAGGAATGAATACTAATTTCCAAAAAAAGGCACTGTGGTGTATTTCCCCCTGTGCGTGTGGCAGAACTACCACCAACCTAATGATTGTGTACAGGCATAGAGGGAAAATTAGATCCCCATGTAAGGAAGATGCACATTTCTCTCTGCTTAATTTGCTTGTACTAAAGAAAGAAAGAAAACAGCAGAGCAGGCTGGATCTTATGCAGATAGGAAATTAAAAAACAAGACCATAGAAGGAAAAGGAAAAAGCCTGACGTACTAGATTGAGCCTTTGGCTAACACCATGAGCAGCTCTGGGGAAAAATTGAGATTCATAGTAAAAGAACTATGACTGATGGTCAGAATTCCTTTCTTTCTCCCACCATGTTCCTGGGGCAGAAGTAGCTTCTTATAGCCCACTGGAGCCAGGTTACTTCCCTCTCTGTGCTAGCTCAGCTGCCATGTTAGGTACAGAAGTGGAGCTCTGCCCCTTTCCCACTACCTGTTCTGGGGGCAGGGGGAGAGTAAAAGTAGGAGCGAAGGAGGAGACACCAAGTGGAAAGCCCCAACATTAAAAAAAAAAAATTTTTTTTAATGGAAACCTGAATTTCTCTGGTCCAAAGGCTCCATAGAAAGTAGTTAGCCTTGCTTGAGCTCTCAATACCTGTACAGAGATAAAGGAGTTATTTTAGTTGACGGGAAACCTCTAGATATTCAGAGAGTGATGTTAAAATGGTTAAGAAAAAACAATATAAAAATGATAAGTACAGGTGGTTTCCAAAATCTCTAACCAATTAGTCAAGCAGGACAATTTACTTAGTACATATTATTCCAAAAATTCAAGACTATAAATGGCTTATACTCCACCTCCTGTACACTGGAAGAATACCATCTTAGCTACAACAGGGCTGAATAAACACATACATTTTATAGTTGTTTAAAAGCTGCTTAACATTAAATTCAAGAGACAAACATCAGATTGATCTCTCTGATTTCTAGAGTACTCAAGAAGCATTCATTTCTATAGCAAGAGGAAACATTTCATGCTAAAAGGAATATCAATATCAGGATCTTGTTGAGTGTTTTTAGATTAAATTTTTAAGACGTATAGACATTAAATCCAATTTTAAAAACTGGCTAACAGTTAAAAAGAAGTTAACCATTTTTTAAAATAAAGGCAATTTTTATTTGTTCTCTTACTTCTGTTATGGACACTTGAACCCCGTCAGATAAGGAAGCAATCATTTTGTCATTTCTCTTCAAGATCTGAAATGAATGTATTAACACACAATAGTTGGCAATACCGTTGATGCATAATGTATCAGATACTGCATAGCACTATAGAATTTTAATGTAATCATTAACAAAAAACTAGTATCTTCATAAATCAAGGACTTGATCCTGCAAGTTCTCAATCTTTCCATGGGATCTTTGCATGTATGCAGAGCCCTGCAAATCTGCAGGTATCTGCTTTATATCTGTGGACCATTTCTGCAGATAGCAGCACAGATGTGAATACAAATTTTGTATCTGCAAAGGGAGGGGGCTTGGAGATGCAACTCTGCCATGGTAAGAGCTAGGTGGGCAGTGGGGAGCTGCAGCGGACCCTCCATCTGCCCTGGGCAGGGGGCCCGAGCAGCCCCCGGGCTGCTCTACAGGTCTCCCCACTCCCAGGCCAGCAGGGAGGCCAGCTGGGGAGCCGTGATGGACCCTCCACCTGCCCGTGGTATGCGTGTGTTAGGGGACTGGTGGAGCAGGCTGAGAGCAGACCCGGCCGTATCCCTGGCCTCCAGGCTTTCCGCCTAGCCGAGGACAGGTGAAAGGTCCGTGACTCCACGCAGACTCCCCACAACTGCCCATATGGCTCTCCACGACTGGGCTCCAGTGGGGGGCACGGTGGCGGGAGGAGAGGATGCCTCGGAGCCTCAGCCCAGTCCCCAGTGTAGAGCCCTGCAAATCTGTGGATATCAGTGGATATCCATAGATAATTTTTGTGGATCGGATGCAGGGCTCTACATGGATGCAGTGTTTGCAGGATCAGGGCCATAATACATCTACCTGGTTCTTTTAAATAAGGCAGGAAAGTCTGGAATGTGAAAAGAATGAAAAATTCAAATGTTTAGTTTTCAGTCTCTGCAAAGGGCTTGGTAGGCCTGCTCCCCAGGACTAAATCCTGGTGTCCAATGTGCAAACAAAACCCTGTCCTGCTCTTTGCATAGGGGAAAAGGATCCCTTCACAACACTAAAGAGCACAAGGAAAGTCATCTAGAAAACTCGCCCACACACATCTACAAGAAGAAATGATTTTGGCATGCTTGCTGTTGACAATAAGCATTAACTGGAAATAGGCTTTATCCTAGCGTAGAGCAGTAACAACAAAGTGCACTCAACAGCATCTCTCCTTTTGCTTAGGCCTTAGTTTGTGTAATTTTTTGGCCAGTCCTCCAAAACAGTGTCTTTCTTTGCTGAGCTGCAACATCCCTTGGAGAGTGACAGTCATTCAAGTCAAGTGGGAAAACAGAGCAGAAATCTACTGGTATGAGCAATTTCATATAAAACTTACTCTGATTTTAGCATAGTTTAACATTTCCTGAGTTGTTTCAAACGTTGGCCATGGAGCATTTATACAGTAATCCACGACAAAATGGTTATCCTGTTTGATTAAAGAAACAGTTTACAATTCTTAACTCTCAACTCCCTTTCAGCTTGGTTGAATGTGTACGATAAGAGACATGCAACATATAAAGCATTTACCTGTGTTTTATGCAGATTTTCTTTAGCTTCATCCACAAGGTCTAACCAAACTGTTTGACCATAACTCCCAATGGAAGATGAAGCCAATTTCTCTAAAATAGCACTTGCTTTTACTTTGTAAACAAGCTGTTTTAAAAAACAAAGGCAGACATTTTTAAAACTAGCATCCTACTTCTTTAAAGAGATAATCTCTCTCTGTAGTTGAAAGGTCATGACATGGTCAGATCGCAATATTATTCTGGAGGAAACTAGGTCGAAATAAGGTGCATGTCCTCATTTAAGAAGTACTTAACTCTTATGGTACTTTTTGGCTTATTAAATGACACGTTCACGCGGGAGTGCAGGGTGGATGATGGAAAAAGCCTGAAGGACTCTATATGATGTTTTATAAAGTTGTGTTAAGTTTTATAAACTCCTATTTATCTTCAGGACTCTGGAAAGATTATTATTATTATTATTATTTTTTTTTGTAAAAGAGCCTATGGCTATTTTAACTCTTCATTAAAGAACTATAAAGTTAACTAATCAAAACATGCTGCTAATCCCATCTATCTTGATCACCCATTAACTCACTCTCTTTCTAAGTAAAATTATTTGTTAAATTCTAATCTTTTCTTGATCAATTTCAGAAAATATGATTAATCAAATTTTCTAGTGCACATAAAAAATTAGCATTTAGTGTCTAAGGCAAGTGCTACAGTCATGCTTCTGCTACCATTCAAGTCAAATGGCAAAACTCTCATGAATTGCCATACAAAAAGCTAGTGCAGCATTGTCCCTAACATGATTTTTTGCCAACTGAAAAGGGTCTGTCTATAAAAGAAATAGTTCAAGTTCAGAATAAGGCCAAGAGAGCTTCCACTGGGAGGAGCTGAGGTCTCTAATAGGAATTGAGAGAGCTCAGGAACCTGCAGGATTAGATCCAATACCCCAAGGAAGTTCTAATAATAATGCAATGAGGCAAGCCAACCAGTCTTATTATTGTTAATCAACATACATTAAGTGCTGCTCTTCAAGCAGTGCTACGCCGTCTGATACTTGTATGGGTAACCTCCATCAGAAGGCATACAGCACTTATGCAGAATGGTTCAGAGGTATATTAGTTATGTCAGATGAAAATTTACGACACACAACTGCTTATCTTAAATCAGTTAATTTTAAAAGCTAACTCACAATTTGAATGTTTTATATCCTATTAAGAAATTAACAGACAGAAACTTGGTTCATAAATTCAATCTCACAAATTAATCTCTTAATTTATTGCCAAGTATGAGTCATTTACCTCAACATCCAGTCCAAACTGAATCGCAAAATTCTCAGCTTCAGTAAACTTGTGTTTGTGAAGTAAGCGACTTAATCTAGGGAGCAAAATTAAGTAAAGCATAATAAGGTATCAAAGTTACTTAAAGAGAGAGCAAAATTTCAAAGCAGAAAATATACCTGTTTTCTGGCAAGGCTTCTGTTAAACTTCTCAATACTAAAACAGACACCGGACCTTCAGGAGACCTGAAAGTGATTACGGAATTAGGACAGTATATGGATATAAAATAATTCGACACATCTCCATATAACAGTAATCTAATTAAACATAAATATATGACTTACTTTTGGTGATTTTCATTAATTCCTTCCAAAAAGCATATTGTATCCTGCAGTAGACAATTATTAGAAACTAAAGTTACAAAAAAATTAATCTCAGGCAGTATAAAGCAACTAGCAATAATGAAAAGGTTATTAATTTGGAATGTAGATATTTTCTCTTACCCAATATCTCATCTATTGCTGTCTCACTAATATTTTGTCCAGGATGGCTGTCGCCATCTAAAACTTAAGATGGCCCAAACTGAACTGTTATTCTACCCAAAATCCCCCGTTATCCCATCTCAATTACTGTTGATGCTTCCATTCTGACACTCAAGCCCTCAACAGTAGTGTCATTTTCTGACCTCTCCCTCACCTTCTTTCCCCCCCATCCAGGCCATATCACCCTGACAGATATGGCAATTTCCTGCAGTATCCTTGGGAGGCATTATTGAATTAAGTTTAAATATTTTTGAGGTCCAATGTATTAAATTAATGGTTTATGTGTTACTTTAGGCCAGGATTGTATGTAACCTCTTTGGGGGAAATGGAATGCCAGGCCTGGATGATCAAAAGGAATATACTGAACAATATGCCTAACAAGTGTGTAGTTTCCTTTATTATTTTTAAATGTTTTCTCTGTAATGTTTTCACCTTAAAAATAAATGTACTTGCTTACAAAAGAGCTGTGTGGTCAGTTGTGACTGCTGGTAATTATAGCTATTCATAGCCTCTGGAAAGAAAGTGAAGCACAGATGCTGGCCTGTTTAGGCAGTCTGGCTCGTTGGGAATATCTGTGTAGGCAGGAACTGTGCAGCCTGGAAAATACCTAATCAGGAGGGAGAGTCACATGGGTGTCTACCCAAAAGCCAGGAGTCTAAAGTGGAGGCCCTAAGGGACCATGGAGGGGCATACAGATGGAGTGGCCCTGAACTTTGACAGTCACTTCTTCCTTCATGTCTTTAAAAGTCAACCTTTCCTCTTCATCTAGAAAGCCAACATTTCTGTCCTGACCCCCTACTGTCCTGACTATCATCATCTCCTCTTCTTTGGTCTTTGATATTGTAGTAAGATGAGGAGGCCTTGAAACAAACTCGTGTGTCAGAGGCCCAGTCTGAGGCCTGAAGCCTGAACCAAGCATTCCAGGCATTGCTAAGCAAAAGCTGGGCTGTGAGCCAGAGGCAGGCCTCACTCACAGAAGTTGGCGAGAAGAGGGTTGTTAGAAGCAGGTACCTTCACATATAAGTGCTAATAAGAGGAACTTGTGCCAAGATGGCGCCTAGACAGCCCGTTACAAGGACCCTCCATAGACATAACAAGGAACAGGCAAGGTGCATCTTAAAGACAGGACAGCATGACGGATAGATCTGTTTGTCTGAAACAACATGATCAAAGGGGAGATAGCAACCTAATGAGCCAAAGGGCTGTACCTCAATACGTCAGTAGGGATGGGTAAGATGTTCTGTAACTGTATGAAAGTAGGTCCCAGAATGCGCATCTTTGTCCAGCCTAGGGGGCAGTGGAGTGTCCCACCACTGACTGAGCTGTGTCCCTTGCCGGGGGTACATATTTGTAGTATGTCCTTAGAGTCTGTAGGAAACTATTACTGTGCTTCGTTTGACAAATAAACCTGGCTCGGGTTCCTTCGTACCTTACTAGAGTCTGTGGTCTTTGGGGGTTCTCTTGGGGTTTGCTGTGTCAGCTATCTGCGCAGAGCCGGACAGCACAAAGAAGGAATACGCATGCAGCCGACTGTTATCATCGAACAAGAGCAGAGCACCACACCAGTAGCTACTGACAACAGATATTAGCCTCTATTGTCTCCAAGTGCCATTGCCAAAAAAAAAACACAACACCTCTTGCCCAGTGCTTCAAACATATTACACTCCTGAGTCATTTCACCAGCTCTGCACTGTGCTGCACAGCCAATCTAGAATTTACTTAGCATCTTGAAAATGAGGGCAGTAATGCACATCTACCTACACCTCTATCTTGGTATCCATTCACATTTCCCAAAACCCGCTCCACTCTACCAGTGACACAAGCCTTGATAACTCTTTGGCTCTCTCTCAGCTCCTTCTCCCAAACTGCCCATTGTGTTTGGAATATCCCTCCAAAACTCCATTTGTCAAGATGTCACCTCATCAATTAAATCTAGCATAAAAACCTATCTCAGCAGCACCACCTAAAAAAATAAAATTGTTTATGCTAAGAAAACAAAACCACGCAAACCATAAATCTAACAGCAAGATTTATTGGCAGCTGTCAATAATATAAAAATATTAAACTAACAAGACATGGGTTCAGCACCACCCTGATAACTGTTTGTATAATTTATCTCTTTCCTCCGTCCTTTGGATTTTTTTAGGGGTTTGTTTTGTTTAAATTTAGATTGTAAGATCATCAAGGGAAGGAATTGTTCTTATATGCATGTATAGTTTTTAACCACGTTTTAGGCTCTAATCTAAAAGAAATAACAAACATAGCAACTACTTTAGAAGTTATACATATTAAAACACTTAATTAACTTTTTAAAAAAATATAAACATACTGTGCTGATTCCACTTTGAACCAGTGAAGAAACATCAGATACTTCCAAAGAATAGAGCAGGTGCATTGCAGGCAGTGAAAAAACCATGAGGTTTCTCATCTATAAAATAAGGGAAAAAACAAAAAGGTAAATGTAGAACTCATAAAATTTGGTGCTGCCTGATAAAATAAATTAATCACCACAGTTATTTGCAGGATTCTTTCTGGAATGTTTTTACAGAATGAGGTAGAAAATTTATTAAGCACTTTTTGGAGCCCCCGCAGAGGACAAATGCCAAAAATTTGAGAAAGTTGAACACTGTTTTAGATGTCATCTATATTTATTATATTTTTAAAAACAAGCACGTCTGCTAATTTCACACCAACATTCTGTTTCAGTTATCTTAACTCCAATGCCTGTTCACACTGGGCAACTATTAGAAAGCAAAGTAACTGTTGCTTTTTATACCAGTTTGGGGTTTCTTTAGTGCAAACACTGAGAAAAAGGAAACTATTGACTACATGCACAATCCGCCATCTCATGTCTTCATGCTCTTCAACTGCTGTGTAATCAAAATAAAACAGAATATAGATAAATAGATTTGTACCTGTTTGTTAACAGGTACTGTCAAGGTTATTAGTTTAAGGCTGGAAATCCCTTGTCTATAAAGAAAGAAAAAAACCAAAACACTGAATCAATCTTATGTTAAATTATGAAGTTTATAAAAAGATACTGAAACAATTTGTAAAATGCAGGTATTCTATGAAAACTGAGATATTGTACTACTACAATATATGGCCTTAGAGTAGCACAGTATGTTACCATACATAGGATAGGAGTTCAATTTTCAGGCTTGAAACTATGCATGTAGTGGCAAACTGGGAAGAAAAGTATGGTCTAATGGTAAGAGCTAGAATTCTTGTGTTCTAATCTCTGCTCTGTTACCAATTTCTTTTGTAGTTATAAGCAATTCACCTAAACTCTGCCTCGATTTCTCAACCTGCAAAATGAGATACCACTTATTTTCCTACTTTGAAGATAAATGCTATATAAATTCTAGTTATTATGGATGTTATTATCTCACATAGTCTTGAGAGCAATACTCCAGTGCTCAATCCAGCAGATGAGTTTTGCCTAAATGATGCTTGCAACTCTAGGGGGAGTGTTCTAAACTGCTTTAACAGTAATAAGGACAGTCACTCTGCAGAAGGCCTCGTTTTTACCCTCTCTGGAAGGAAGTCAAGGACACCTGGGCTGCAGGTCAAGTATTGTGCTTTACTGAGCTAGAAAAGTCTGTGGAATGCTGCGAGAAGCAAAAATGAAATCTGTCATACCATGCAGTTGAATCCTTAGATGCTCCGATGGTTAAATCTCAGCTTTAGTTCCTGTCCTTGCCAACTGAGGATTACCTCAAGACCCACAGGAAGTCAAATGAGGGTTGGACAGTTCCTGCAGTAACAGACCCTTCATATTCTAAAGACAGTACTATAATTCTTCTTTTACCTTATGACTGAAGAAGTATCTGATTCTGTAGTTAGAAGAAATTCTTCAATATGAACTAAAGGCCAATCCCAAATCAAGGTAAGAGAATAAACATCCCACATGCTCAAAACGTTCTAGAAGAAAACAAAAAGTCAGGTATCCACTTTCTTGACATAATCAAGACATGTTTTATTGGATTGGCAGGTCCAAAAAGGAGGATACCAATATATTTACAATACAGTAAATAAGTGTACCAAGTCTTGAAGTGTTTCTGTCAAAAGAATAAAGCACACTGCAAGATCAACTCCTCTATAAGGAAAGGCATATTTCTGCCTTATAAATTTTTTTAAAATCATTAGATAAAAAAATCATTGTAAAAGCAATTTCAGACAGATCAGTGAAATTATACTTACTTCCTTATCCAAGACAAACAACAAGTTGTCTATGATCTGAAATTGCACTGCATCTAGGAAAGAAAACAGCAAAATGTATGTGAAGTTACATATTTGGGAATAACGTATTTGAATTGCAAATATTTTGCAGAAATATCCATTTACAAATCAGTTTATTTAGAGTTTTAAAATGGATCTTACACAGTCAGTCATCCTAGTGGCACACTTAGGCCCCAGTCCTGAAAACGCTTAAGTTTTTATCTGCTGAACTGCTTTGTTGGATTCAAACCAGAGTGCTCAGCAGTTTTTAGGAGTAAGCCCAGGAGGAAGAACATTAATTAAATAATGCTCCCATTCATTCCTCAGCTAGAGACAAATATTTGAAAGCAGATTAACGGAAAGTTTATTCAACCCTGTCAAAAATGGAAGTCCAGCTGTAGGTCATACATCTTGTAATACTTCACTGAAGAAAAATCTGTTTCAAAAAGTTAACAACTTTGAAGCATAGATTTAGGTTTGTGGTATATACTTAACAAAATAAAGTCTCCTTTTTCAGTACTACATGCATTAATAAAACAGTAAACTAACAATTACAAAAATTAGCTCAAGATATTTTCTAGTTATATTCCTGTCTATTTATATAAATAGACTTCTTAATTTACAGGCAAATTTCTTAAGTTTTACCTTTAATCATACTTGAATCAGCAAAACTTTGAACAGACACCAGGTTTTTACTAGGATCCACCTCCCATTTGGAGAGCACACAGTCACCTTTACCCTGTTTAAAAAAACAAAAAAAAACAAACCCAAAATTTGGTTGTATATTAGAAATTCTGGTAGTTGTCAAGTTTGTCTCATTCACTGTAGTTTAATAGAAAAAGGCTTCTAGGAAGTTGCAAGTCATACTGGAGTATCCTACACAGCCTCTTAATAGTTAAGATAAACACACTTCAAAAAATCAAAGTAGCTTTTTTCCCTTTCCTATTTTCAGGAACTGACTATATCACAATATTTAAATCAATCATTCTTGCCCACTAAAATAGATTTTTTTTTTTTGGCTCTTCCAAAAGCATAGAACATTTACAAACAGACAATTTGCATCCAAGTAGGACCTGGTGCCTGATCCAAAGCCTGTCAATGGAAAGACCCGCAATGAAGTTAATGGGTTTTGGATCAAGACCATGGGTAGTATGTATCTATCGGACCACACTGAGCCCTAGTCCATAATTTTCATCCCCTTAAAATCAATGGGACTATGCACGTGCTTAAGCACTTCGGCCAGCTGGGACTTTATACTGTACTTTGGCAAAAGTCTGTTGAATGTGGGCCTGATAAAATGGCTCTCATTGATTTAGGCTGACGTTAGATTGGGCCCTCTGAGAACAAAGATTAGATCAGAAATTCAAGAGCACATGCAGATGAACTAAAATCCCACAATTTAGTATAGTCACTAGTAAAGCTCCACACATTTACCATCAACCATCATAGCACTATGCCCAGTTTTAAAATGACAAATTGTCCCTTTAAAACTAAAATCTTGACATTGTCTTTTAATCGAGCAAAAGATTACTGATATTGCAGACTATCATTACATTTACAGACATCTTAATGCATCAGATAATTGTAATAATTTGTCTCCATAATTTTTTTTTCCACTAAAATGTCAGTATGTAAATTTACCCCAATTATCAGCAGGATGTTGTTCATCAAGTCACCAGTCACAAAATTCAGACAACCAAGGGTGTGATAATCCTTTGTGGAAATATAAGCAGTCTTGATCATTCCTTGTAACTGGAAAAATGAAAACACAGAGTTGTTTATAGAATAATAAATAAGTTTGTTAAAACTTAAATGCTAACTTCAGGATGTAAAGAAAACTTCAGTTTACCCATTTATCAGTTAGCTTTACAGTAATTAAAAAATTTTCAGACAAAAAGTGTTTAATAAGCTATATAAATCAAAGTTTTGTAAACTGGAAATTTGTAACAGATACACCAGGTGGCACACTAGCAGATACTGCTATTTACCTTCTTTGCTGTAATCATGTCCATCTTGTCAATTGCTACATAAAAATAATAAAAAAAAGATGTTAAACAAAATGTGGTTTCATAATTTCATAGTTTCATATTGGATAGCTGTAACACCAACTTGACAGCTCTGTACAGCCCTAACAACACTATAATCAAAGTTCACATATGTTTCCATTGGTCATACTATGGCGTTATAGAAAATTAACTTTTTGTAAATCCAGAGTGGTCCTGTGCTGTTGGTGACCTCGTTAAAGTAAAGTAATTTCTAATATTCTTCAATATAACTAACACAGTAATACTATGACTATTCCTGTAACAAGCAATACTCTCAATAAGAAACAGAATTAGTGAAGGGAATGTAAACTATAAGTAATTGTGGGGGGGGGGGGGAGGGAAGGAATGGATAATATACAAAACTAGGTTTTTTTTGTTTGTTTTAGACTTAGACTAAAACTAAAATCTTGTATCATTCACAATTTAGTTCACACTGTCTTAAAAACAAAAGCACTACGAATTATTAAGACCATTTCCTGGAAGTTGCTGAACATTCTCAGGTCCCTCTGAAGCCAATGGGACTTGAGATCACTCAGCACTTCACAGGACTGGACTCTTAGCCACTACAGAAACCAGCACACACAAGTATTTTAGTTGTTATAGGTTAATACACAGCAATCCAGAATTTTATTTTAAACATGAGTTGAATCATCATACCTTCCTGAATTTTTGCAAGTGGGAGGCACATAATGCAAAAGAATCCATTGCTTGTGAGAATGAATATATGATAGATTCCTATAAAAATAAACACAAATACAACAAACTTACACTTCTAAAAGTGTAAAAATTATTTAGATCAAACGTTTCACCAGATTAGAATTTTAAAATAGGCCAAACTAGTTACATAAACAAATAAAATGTAAGAACATGACCAAGCACAGAAAGATTAAAAAAACAAACAACCAATACGTGGGACCAAAATTAAGAACAACATACCTAGCACAGCCTGAGATTACCCCATGCAACTCTAACAGCAGCTGAATAACATCATTCATAGAATGTCACTAAATACATATACACCATTACAGGCCAAATCATGAGGTTCTGAAGTCAATAGGCATTCATATATGTAAAAATAAAGTTCTCAAAACTGGTTATAAGTCAACCAAAAAGATGCTACCTGCTAAAAATAAACTAACAACATAAATTAAAAATCTCACACTAGTGTCCTGAGAGAATAGATCCTAAATTCACCCCCTTAATTCCCACCGATCAATGCTGTCAGACCAGCAAAGGAAAGGATGTCTGAAGTTACAGTCTCTCCAATGAAAATATATCACCCCAGACATTCATATCTAGGTACTATTTGAAAAGATGCTTCAGCAAAGACAGGTAGTGCATAAAGAAAAACAACCAGAACCAGGTTAGTTTCAGAGGGAACATATGCCAAACAGAGAGAAAATGAATATGGATGTCAAACTTCTAAATAACAAAGAACTCAAGTGTTTTCACATAAAAGCCAGTATTTGTAAAAAGACATGCATATGAATTTTTTTTTTAAGCATCCACCAGGCATTATAACATTTCAGTCACTAACTACCTTAAATAAATCTGTCAAAAAAATTTTTTTTCCAAAAAAATCAATAAGAGGTTCAATATATAAATTAGTACCACAAAATGTAGTTACAAACAATGCAATTTGGCTTCTTCGATTAGATTAACAGAAGTGAAACTAATGACTACTAAAGACTCAGTGTACTTACAATGTACAAGGGTGAAATCCTTCACCACTAAAGTTAATGGGAGTTTTGATATTGACTTCATAGAAGTCAAGATTTCACCACAAGAATAACCAGATGCTCAGGACGGGCCTGATGCAATGTCAGTAGGAGTCTTTCCATTGCTTTCAGGCCCTATTGCCTGTGTCACCTGTCAAGTAGGACATAATAATTAACTAAAACTATATATAGGAAACCTGAGCAGCTTTCCTGGGACAATAGCTGTGGAAAATGAAAAGTTTTGGAGTACAGTCATCCCAAATAACATGCTTATATCCCAATATTTTATAAATAAAAAAAAATTAAATATCTGAAATTAAATTTAACCAAAACACTTTAGTAAGTGATTGTGGTCTGGATTCTGCAAACACTTATCCATGTGCTTAACCGCACACATACAAGAAGTTCCACTGAAGTGAATGGAAATGCTCATGTGTAAGTTAAGTACATGTATGTTTACAGCCTCTGGCCTTAAAGGAGCAATGAGACAGCCTCTTAAACAATATCCTTAATGCATGTGAATATCCACTTTTAAATATTAACACACAGCAAGAAGAGATGTACAAAAAAATATAACCTACACAAACTGTTACTAAGTAGCACACTTCTCCTTGTTTTCCTGAAGTTGTCAGACATGAGTTCAGTCAAGAGTTCAACTCTGGAAGGTGCAGAGCATGCTGGCCCTGATCCACCAAAGTACTTAAGCATGTGCTTAACTTTAAGAATGCAGTTCAATGGGACTCCTCCTATGCTTAAAGTTAGGCATGTGCTGATGTGCTCAGATCAGGGCCAGAGTGCTCCACACTTGCAGGGTTGAGCCCTAAGAGGTTAAGTCCAGCTATCACAACACATACATTTTTATTACAGATAAATTACTCACAGTTAAGATCTCATACATCTTATTTTTTCTTCTGAAAGTTAAGACCAGGCTATTTTTAGGCAGAATTATAAGAAAAAACTTACCTTCATCTGCATGATCTTTTTCTATAATAAGGTTTAGATAAGTCTTTTCATTTGCAGATTTCTGAACCAAAACCTAAAATACAAGTCAACATACAGACAAATTTTATTCCATGTTGGATTAAAATTATGTGCTTATTAGGAAATAATGCATATTAATGTTAACCTATATTTTTTTCCCTCCAGAAATTCTGCATTAACGTGCAATTTTGAATAATACGGAATTACTTTAGGGATCAATCCTGCACACTCTTAAATAAATAGTCCTTATCCTCATACAAAATGGGGCTGGGTTTTGTTTTTTGTATTTAAATAAAGTTCACTAGATCTGTTAATCACAGGACATTTTATGGGGGTGGAAAAAAAGTTCCTTATAACCTAACATGCATACTCAGCCAAAGCAAGAGTCACCTTCAAGATACTCAGTTTATTAATATTTTGATATTTCACACAAATAAAAAAGCATGCAAGCAACTGAGAATGAAGCAAAAAAGTAAGTTCCGTACATTAGTTAGCAAAGTTTGCTTTGATGGTACATGAATAAGATGTAGGTTACCACTTCTCTCACCGACCACAAGAAAGTGTCCTTTTTGACACAAACCAACCACATCCACTTCAGTATCTGAAAATTCCAAACCAAAATTTCAAATATTAGATTGTCATAGACAATGCAGTTCAAGCATGAATAAGTTAGTAGTGCAGCATCTCAAATTCCTTCAAATATTTATTTTGATTTATAGAAGTCCTAAGAAAGGAACATTCTTCCACATGCTCTAAGCCAGGGGTTCTCCCAACAAAATTTTTGGTGGCCTCTGAATGCGGCCACCAACTCTTGCTGGTGGCCACACTGACACTTTTCTCTAAAATACTTAATTAACTTTAGGAAAAACAAATAAATATGCATGTATACACATCCAGATCATTGCAATTTATTTATGTATTTATTTATTTTTTGCAGACTCAATAAAATAAATAATGCTGTGAAAAGTGATATTTGTATGTTTAATATCACTTTTCACAGCAAGTCCTGGCAAGTTAAGACCTGAGTGGAAGGGTGAGACATCAGATGCCGAGGTGATGGCTGGGAGGGGGTCACCATCACATGGTCGGAGGTGTGGGTCACAGCCTTGGGCTGGAGGTCGGCGCCCTGGGCCAGCACCCACTGGAGCCCAGGGTCGGTGCCCACTGCCACGCAACTGGGGGTCGGAACCCAGAGCTGGCACCTGCTGCTCTGCGACTGAGGCCGGAGTCGGCACCAGAGTTGATGCTTGGGGTCTCTGCCTGCAGCTGCACAGCTGATGGTAGCAGTCAGTATCCTGGGCCAGCACTCGACAGAGCCTGCTGCTGCATGACCCGAGGTCAGTGTCCAGGGCCAGCACCTGCCAGAGCCTGGGGTTGGTGCCTGCTTCCGCATCACTGGGGCTGGCGCCTGGGGATCAGCACCCATGGCCAGCTCCTGCCAGAACCGAGGGTCGACAGCCAGGAGCAGTGCTCAGGGTCAGCATCCAGGGCTGGGGGTTGGCTGTCACCAGGGTTTGGGCCTGGTGCCCGGGGTCTGCACCTGCAGCCACATGGCCAGGAACAGGGGGTGACATCCAGAGCCAGCAACCGCGGAAGCCCAAGGCCAGCACCAGGGCTATACACCCAGGGCCAGCAGCCACCGGAGCTCAGGGTCGGCGCTGGTGAGATTAGGGGTCAGCATCACATGGCCAGAACCGGGATTGGAGCCTGCTACCGTGCGGCCAGGGGTTGGAGGCTGGAACTCCATGGCTGGAGCCCTAGTCTGCACCCAGGCTCCCTAAGTCCCCACTGCCTAACCACCCCAGGGCTGAAGTCCGATTCCCATTAAGACCACCCCATCCCCTCCCAGGTAGAGAACTCACCTTGCTCCTTCAGCATTATGCCCCACCTGTCTCTGGAGACCTGCTTTGCTGCCCCTGCTCCCCATCACCACCCAAGAAGCTGCTGTGGCCACATTTGAGAAACGGTGCTCTAGGCACCCTTGATACAAGTTAAAAATACAAGTACAGCAATTTATAATAGCCTACCACAAACTTCCCAAAATCAGGCTTGAGACTAATATAATGATTTTAAAAATTGTCCACAATTCATTTTGTGTGAAGAGCTGGTAAACCACTGTTCTAATATCAACAGGGTTTTGTATTCTATGATATAATTGGTTCTGTTTAACTTTTGTGTTAATATAAATCTTTTTCAACTAAAAGCACTACTAGTTGGTCATGTTTCTTTCTCACATATTACATACTTTTAAGATAATAAAAATAGCAGATATAGTTTGTCTCCATAGTTATATATATTTGATCTCTCCCTAGTTTGCATCTTGAGTGAAAATTGGAGTTTTTGGATCATATCTGTAGTTTCACTTTTTCAACCCAATCCTGCAAATACACACACATCTTCATTCATGTGATTAGTCCCACAGAAGCCATTAGGATTCCCCACATATTTAATATTAAGCTCACCCATAAATGTTTCCAGAATTGAGACTTCAAGCCTCAGTCCTGCAAAGAGCTTCACTCAGACACATCCCCAATAAAGTTAATAGGAGCTTTGTTAATGACCTCTAGGGGCAACAGAGGTACTGTATTGTTTATACAAATGATCTGTTATAATGGTGGGGTATTTTTTTAAATCTAGGATATATTGATGAAGGATACTTCCTTTATTTTCAGTTAAAAATAATTAAAATAATAAAGCTGTTTTCAATTAACTGAATCCATAGGCAATTTTCACTTGCAGTTAGTTTAATTCCAAAAAAATAAACTCACCAAACTGAATGTGCATCTGAAAAGACTGGCAAATGGTATCAAGAAGTGCCACTGATCTGTCAGCCACAATAATACAGCCATCACTTGAGTTGCATGCATATAGTTTTGGATTACACAAGACCTTAGAAATAAAAAGAAGAGCTTTGAAATAAGCAACTAAAAGTACCTTTAAAAATACAGATAAGAGTAATGCTTTTCAACAATTCCAATAAATTCCAGCATAATAAGCTCTGATCCTGATAAATTCTACCTTTTCAGAGGAAGTTATTTTAACTAGAGTATCCTCTTGATACAAGGCAGTTCCACATTCTTGTCTCGAATCTATGTTCAGTCGTCCACTTCCTGTGTCATCGTTTGTCAGAAGTTCAATATCATTCCACATGTTGAAGAAATTCTCTCTCTCTGATAAACAGATAGAAATTATAGTAGCACAAGCTAAATGGCATTAAAGCAAAGTGACATTTAAACAATTGGTATCACATAAAACCCACTGACTTTGTCATGATACTTTGATTCTATATTTAAAGAGGATGGCACAATAAGCTGTGTGTACCCAAAGTTAAAGGACACTGTAATGGGGTAATCACACCATACAAGGCCTGAGTAAGACAAAAGGGTCAATCAACCATGTGACAGGCTGCACCTGGAGGAGAGGTCTAATAAGGTCTAACTGATGATGAAGCTCAGTTGGGCAGGGTGGCCTGGTATATAACCAAGAAATGGCCCACAAGAAGCATTTGTAGGAAGGAACTCTATGGTCACCCTCTAAAGAGGAGGTGAATTGGCAAGAATCAAGGAAGCAGTCTAGGGGCAGAAAGCCCTGGGATCCTGCTATTGACTGTAGATTCTAGCAAGAACAAGAGACATGGTAAAGTAGTTGTAGGGAGCAGAGGAAGCTCCAATGGCAACCCGGGGTAGGTTGGAAGAAAAGGGAAAAACAGCAAAGAGCCTAGGGAAACAGAAACCTGGTCTAGGATTGCTTGGACTATGGTTACTAAACATAGAGTCCCTCAGATAGAACCCAGAGTAATAAGTGGGTCACCTTATTAGCCACTGGGGAAATAGAATAGCCTGGGCAGAGGAATGGAAGACTGCCTGAGATAGATCATCCAGTGGGACTTCTCAGTCTGAGAAGGGGAAAACTACACTGACCTGGCCAAACCATGAAAAGGGAACCCCCTGAGTTACAAAGAAGGAGCAACTGAGTCCAGGGTACAGAGATGTCCTGAGCAACCAAAGGAAGAGATGTTAGACTGGTTGAGAGCTAATCCTCAGATCTGCCCACAAAGAGGTGCTCCAGTGGTGAGTAGTAAACCCCGTGACAGATACTGTTTTAAATTATTTAAATTTCAGGTTAACAATCTGTTTAGTTCAAAGTATAACACTTCCCTCAAAATTTTCTCACCAATTTTGCCACCAGGCTCTATTTCTAGGTGAGCCTAGAAGCCATAGTTACATCAGTTTGTCCTGGGATAGTGGCATGAGACTGCATGAAAATTCCACTGTGGCCTGTCACAACTTGGTCCAGTCCCACTCTCAAAGGATACTTGTCTGTTGTGATGGGATCCAACAGCTGAATCCTACATGCTTCTAAAGTCCCTGGGTATAGATAGTGAGTACTTCTCCAGATTTGGGGTCACTGTGGTGCACTTCCCCAGTGCAGATCCCGTGTTTGATCCCCTTCTGATAATGGGACTCCAGTCTGGCTACCTCAAACTAGTGCTGCAGTCTTCCTGAGCCTCCAATAATTTAGTTCCTTTCCCTACAGGGTCCATTTGGTTGCATGAGCTCTGATTTACCTAATTACATTATTTGGGGCAACATGGCAGTAATGCAAGAACTTACGCTCTACTCTTAAAAAGCACAAGAGTTACAGATCTATGGAAGATAACTTCTGAACACAATCCTCTTCAGTCTGATCTTGCTCCTTTTGTGAGTTCCTGATATTAGCCCAACTCTTAAGGGAGAAAATCCCTGCTATCTCCACTTCATCCTGCTCGGTCTTCTGTTCCTCATGGTGAATGGCTCCCTTTGCTGGAGAGGGACACTCTCTATAAGACTGCAGCTCTCCCAGGCAGGTGTGTAGCTGAGATGGAATGCCATTCCCCAAACCCTCCTGGCCCCCGCCCCCAGCAGGTTTCTGTAAAGGAAGTCCATGTGACAGATATGACAATATCCTAGACAAACCTTATTTACTTAATTACTGAATTAAGTTTAAGTATTTTAGGAATTCATTGATTAACAATGCAAGAGTGTTTGTACTATTTAGGTCCAGGGCAGGCAACCTATGGCACACGTGTCGAAGGCGGCACATGAGCTGATTTTCAATGGCACTCATACTTCCCGGGTCCTGGCCACTGATCTGGTGGGCTCTGCATTTTAATTTAATTTTAAATGAAGCTTCTTAAACATTTTAAAAACCTTATTTACTTAACTAAACTATTGTATGTAATATATTGTAGACTTATAGAAAGAGACCTTCTAAAAATGTTAATGTATTACTGGCACGTGAATCCTTAAATCAGAGTGAATAAATGAAGACTCAGCACACCACTTCTGAAAGGTTGCAGACCCCTGGACTAGTATATGCAAGCATCTCTCCAGGTGGTGGTGATGTTACAACCTGAATGAGAGTTTGCCTAATCATGACCCATTGCTCTTAGTTTCTGGAGGGCTGTGGTCTCTCTTCCCCATAGAAATATCCTACATGAGGGACTGTATACAAATGTAAAATTAAAGAATTAAAAAAATTTAGCTTAAGTCTTGTTAAGGAAATATGTTTTTAAGAAAGCCCCTGACTAGAAAGTAGAAGGAACGCCTTGAAAATAAGTGATAAGGCGAGAAGGAATAAAGTAGGAAGGATGTCTGGTTCAAAGAATAAACTAATGAGATAAGGGATAGTTTCTAAAAAGAAGGCATCTGACCAATAGGGGTGACTGCAGATAGTTTTAAATTAAAAAAAACAAAACAAAACAAAACCTCTTAATGAGCCAGCATGGACCTTCCCACCCCACATACCAGTGTTCTCCTATGTGACAGGTTGAACAAAAAGGCTGTTGGGTAGCAGGAAGGAGGGGAAGAGATGGAGGAAAGGCCTTGGGAGGAAAGAATGTTGTAAATTTTATTTGAATTAAGACTGGAAATAAGGGTGAATTGGTAATGGCATTACTTGTTTGTTAAAGAGTATTAAAGTCAGCTCTTACAGGGTTCATTGTCAAAACCCTCCTGCCCATGTTGGAACCAACCAAGGTGGGTCTGTTTTTAAGTATATTGATCAAATACTCGTTTTGTCAGTGTTCAGATGTAGTAAATTAATTATCTGGGCTTTTAGGGGATGTTCAAATTCTTGTATTAAATCCAAAGGCTGCTCTGATTAAACTGGTGTTTGATAATTTCCCATATTAATCTTCCCAAATATTAATTCCAACACCTAAATCAGGGGTCGGCAACCTTTCAGAAGTGGTGTGCTGAGTCTTCATTTATTCACTCTGATTTAAGGTTTCACGTGCCAGTAATACATTTTAACGTTTTTAGAAGGTATCTTTCTATAAATTAATAATATTAACTAAACTATTGTTGTATGTAATGTTTAAGAAGCTTCACTTAAAATTAAATTAAAATGCAGATCCTCCCGGACCGGTGGCCAGGACCAGGCAGTGTGAGTGCCACTGAAAATCAGCTCGTGTGCCGCCTTAGGCATGCGTGCCATAGGTTGCCTACTCCTGTACTAGTCAAACTAGATGTTCTAGGGACCAACAAAGAATTTTTGGTTATATACCTTGTGTTAAAAGTGATTCAAGGTCGTCTTTTTGATCCAGCAAACAGACAGAACCTCTGGTCCAAGCGGAGCCCAATCCTTAGGGAAGGTTTGTAAGGCCTTTGGCCCACAGAGGCTCTGATTAAACAAGAGAAAACCCATATGGGGTTTTAAGGACTAATTATCAACCAGAGCCCCTGCTGGAGTGAGGGGTGATTCCCTGGTAAGTTTATTGTTGTATGTGTAGGTTCTTTTATTGCACTGGTCCCCAACCTTTTTGGCTGGTGGGCGCCAGCTGAAGCACCCGCCGAAATGCTGCTGAATTTCAGTGGCGACGCTTCTCGATGATGTCACTTGCCATCGACAAGCGGCATCATTGAGAGGCGTCCTTGCCGAAATTTGGGGTGACGCCTCTTGATGACGTCACTTGTCGACAGCAAGCAGCAGCATCGAGAGGCGTCCCTGCCAAAATACTGCTGCGGCATTTCGGCGGGTGCTCTCCTGGGGGCCAGGACACGGGCACATTAAGATGACCCTTTGAGTGCCCACGGGCACTGCGTTGGGGACCCCTGTTTTATTGGCTCTGTCAAGATATTTTTCCCACTTTGAACTTTAGCGTCCAGAAAGTGGGGACCTGCATGTACCCTTCTAAGCTTAATTCCTAGCTTAGATCTGATAGCACTGCCACCAATCAGAAATTCCAGTGTCTGGTACACTCCGTCCCCCAAAACCTTTCCTGGGGAACCCAAGACCCAAACCCCTTGGGTCTTAAAACAAAGAGAAATAAACCATTCCCCCTCCTTTCCCCCTCCTAGACTTTCCCCTCCCTGGGTTACCCTGAGAGAGACACTGATCCAACTCCTTGGATCTAAAAACAGAGAGGAAATTAACCTTCCGCCCTTCCTTTCCCCCCACCACTCCCTGGTGAGTTCAGACCCAATCCCCTTGGGTCTTAAACAAGGGGAAAAAATCAATCAGGTTCTTAAAAAAAGAAAAAACTTTTAATGAAAGAAAGGAAAAAGTAAAAATTATCTCTGTAAAATTAAGATGGGAAATGTTTACAGGGTCTTCAGCTTATATAGACTAGAGGGACTCCCTCCCCCCTAGCCTAAGATACAAGTTACGGCAAACAGAGGTAAAATATCCTTCCAGCAAAATACACATTTGCAAGTTAAGAAAACAAACATAAGACTACTCCGCCTTTTCTGGCTAGTACTTACTATTTTGAACATGAGAGACTACTTCAGAAAGATTGGAGAAAGATCTGGTTGCACGTCTGGTCCCTCTTAGCCCCAAGAGCGAACAACGAACAAAACAAAAAACACAAAGACTTCCCTCCACCAAGATTTGAAAGTATCTTGTCCCCCCATTGGTCCTCTGGTCAGGTGTCAGCCAGGTTTACTGAGCTGCTTAACCCTTTACAGGTAAGAGAGACATTAACCCTTAACCATCTGTTTATGACAGCCTCTTAATGTATTCTGTAATGCTTTTATGTTAAGAATGAGTGCTTGCTAAGAAAGAACTATGTAGCAAATTGTAACTGTTGGCAATTACATTGTCTGCCATTTCTGAGGAGAGAAGCAAAGAAGGCCTGCTTAGGCAGTCTGTCTTTTGGGGAATAATACAGTACAGACAGGGAACTGTTTAGCCTGGAAATACTTGCCTCTCTGCCCCTTCTGAGCAACGTATCTACTCAAGACAGGTGATGGCTGGTGTCAAAAGTATGTGACCTTGCTGGACCACAGAGGAAGAATATAGGTGCAGTTGCCCTGAAACCTACTTAATTGGCTGCTCTTCCCCAGGTAGTAAGGCAGGGGGAAAACAGTGAATCAGAGCTTCGCCAGGAGGCAGCCTTTGTGTTATCTTGTTGACTCAGTGATTGTAAAGAGTACAACCCTGGCGCTTCAGAACATAAACCACATCCACAGTCAATGTGGTCTCTTGCTTGGCATGCTCAGAGCTTATGGGTCAGCATCATAGATCACATTCTCCAACACCTTCAGCACTCTAAGGGTATCTTCATAAACAGGGGTGAAAGTAAGCTGGTACGGCGTACTGGCAAGAGCCAATATTCCATGCCGGACCGCACGAGCTTCCGTGGCGGGGATTTAAAGGGTTCTTGCCTCCTCGCCGTGAGCTCCAAGCCCTTTAAATCCCACCTGCAGTTCAGCACTCAGGCTGGGGCCAGGATTTAAAGGGCTCGGAGCTCCCCACTGCTGCAGGGAGCCCTGAGCCCTTTAAATCCCCCCGCAGCTCCGGCAGCTGGGCTGAGGCTGGGATTTAAAGGGTCTGGAGCTCCATCAGTGGCTGGAGCCCTGGGCCCTTTAATTTGCCCTGGAGACTCCCAGCCACTTCTGCAGCTGGGAGCCCTGGCTTGATCTAAAGGCTCTGGGGCTCCCAACCACAGTCAGTGCCCCCAGGCTTTTAAATCTTGAGAGGCCCTGCCTCTTTCAGTTGATGCCACACCCCCTCAGGACTCCTGCAGTACTGGTAAGTCCTGTAAGTTACTTTCACCCTCTGTTCATATTTCAAACCTGAAATACACTTCACCCCACATTGAGCCAAGTGATGAACAGCTGGCTTAGTAATTCCTTGGATGTTAGCCTGAGGCACTTTTTTGATGGTGCTTAGTGGGTCTTTACTCTAATCCTTTATGGCCCATACCATGCCCAGCCAGGGTGACTGAAATCACACACCAGCAGCACTCCAGGAGCCAGGCAGAGCTCTTTCCATGCAGGGGGAGCTAAGCCTACATCATTCTGAGAAAAGGAAAGAAGAAACAGCTCACCCTATCCTCCATGCAACAGCCAGCATTTGAGGGGGTAGAGGAGCCAAAAAGCCGCTCCTTAGTCCTGGAAGACCAACTGCCCTGCTGAGCCTGGGAGAGGTGGATGAAGAGCCCTAGAGGAGGCTGGGTGCAGAACTGATGAGTGGGGGGTGGAAATAATTGTTAGGCAGGGATGGGGCAGATGTGGACGGAGAGCTCCAGCAACAGGGGCCAGAATAACCTTAATAAGCGAGAGGAGCATTGACAACATGCACGACCACACAAACATGGGAGTGTTGTCCAAAAATTATGACAAAGCCTCAACATAATCTCTAAAAGAAATCCATTAGGGTAGGACCAATCTCATAATTTTAGGGGATCTGACTTTGATTTGTGAACCTTTTGAGGTTGACAACAGTACACTTTGCATAAGCTTCAGCTCAGGCCAAGGATTCCCCCCCCCTCCTCAGTACCTTGTTTGCATGACCCCCCCGGAGTGCCTTATCAACCTCCTCCCCACTCAGGGGTGTTTTATCAATACCACACCTCCCCCCAACATTACCTCACCTTGGCATCCAGTAGCAACGGCTCAGCCCAGAGGCACTGTATAAAGGTCTCTCTCACCTCAGTCACAGGAGTGAGGTAGCGAGCTGGGCATGAGGCATAAAGCTCTGCTACGGTAGCTGTATCACAATCTGAGATTCAAATTGGCGGGAACAGCTACAGGATGCAGTAAGGGTCAAAGGCAAAGGCGCGCCCGACGAACTAACTAGAGTGCCTATTGCGTTCCCGCCCATTAGGCTGGGCCCTTCGCTGCCGTTGCTAAGGTAACAAGTTCCGCCTTCATCCCCAGAATGCACTGCGGTCATCCTCCCTCGGCCATTGTTACATCCGGGTACCCGATAGGGGGCGCTGGAGCAAGCGGGCGGGGTTTGCTCCTTCAGTCGGTGAGCTCTAGAGCCGCCCGCAGCCGCCGAGGGAGGCTGGGTTCCTCTGAGGAGCCTGTGAGGGGAGCGAAACCCGCAGCACTCGAGTATGGCGGTAGGTGCTCTTCATCATGGGGTATTTTAAGGAGCGGGGAAGCGAGAGGAACGGGAGGATCTGAGTCGGGGAACCGGGTACGCGCGTAGACAAAATGGCGTCCACCTCCTCCCCTTGCCGGCGCCATAATAGGCTTGAGTGTGGGGGAGGGGAGGCTTCTTGCCACCTTCACTCTTTTTCCAGAAGTTCCTTCCCCCCTGCCCCCCCTCCCCGCCCCTGGTTTTGCGAGAAAGTCTTGGGACGTCAGCTTTGGGCTTAGCTAATTGCTGTCCCCGAGGGGTGGGTGCTGCTGCGAAGGGGGAAAGGGCGCCTTGGAGTCCAGACTCTCCATAGCTCACGTTCCGGCGGATCCTTCTTGTTCCCCGCCCCTTTATACCTTTCTCCATGTTTGGGAATTGATTTAATATCTGAAACTATCTTCCAACACGCAGCATTAAATGCACTCAGAAGCTGTCCCGATTGGAAGTTTTAATGGGAGATTCCCTTGCTATAGTTAGACTTCTTTATCGCCCTTTCTCTTTTATATATGCGACTCTAAGAGAAGGGGGTTTTCCCTTTTTTGGTAAATTATTGGTTAAACTTGCGGTTTTAATCTTGTACTTTATTCCCGGTTAAAAATTCGTGTTTGTAAAATTTTAGGATGTCAGTCAAACATAACTTTCATTTTGCATTTATAAAATTGTTATTTTATATTTGATACGTGTCAGATTATGTGAATTATTTAGTCTGTCACATATAGGAAGGAAATTAATGTCAAATAACTATGGGAGTAGAGAGAATCTTACTCCTGTTCTTTTAGCAGATCTACTTGTGACACCTTAGAGACTAACAAATTTATTTCAGCGTAAGCTTTTGTGAGCTACAGCCCACTTCTTCAGATGCATACAATGGAACACAGAGACAGGACATATTTATACATACAGAAAACATGAAAAGGTGGAAGTATGCATACCAACAGGAAGAGTCTAATCAATTTGTTGGTCTCTAAGGTGCCACAAGTACTCCTGTTCTTTTTGTGGATACAGACTAACACTGCTACTCTGAAACCTTAGGTCTGCTATTGACCCCAGCACCGCTTTGTGATGGTTCTCAGGGTACCCAGAAATAGGCATTACCTTGTCACTGGCTGGAGCAAGCTTGAGGCAGTCTTGCTTGTACTTAACTTGGTGTCAGCTTCCTAATATGCAGCAATCTGTTAACCACTTGTTTTGACCATCCCAGCCCTTACTTTGCCTTGCAGTTTAACAATCCCTGTACACAGTGCCTCTGAAGTGTTCCCCTGTGATAGCCTGCCCCTGACACAGGTTTCACACAGAATTACCAGATCTCCTATTCCTAAGGGAACAGAACACCCCAGCTTGTAAAATTCAACTTAGGATCAAGACTTTGCTTAACATTAACCCCTTAGATATGTTTACATTGAAAACAAGAATATATTTATTATCAAAGATTCAAGGTAAGAAAGAATATTGGAAGCAAATACTCTGTATATAAAACAATATAACACGCTTTCTAGAGACTACATTTAACTACCAGGTTAATCTCCTATCTAAGGAACTTTATCTTACCTAAAGTTCTCTGTAGCATTTTCAGCCAAGGTTGGCTGAGGTACTGTTTTCATGAATGTAAATGCACTGTCCCTTTACTTTCTAGGTGCGGGATGAGGGAATGTCATCATTGCTTCATTGTCTTTGCTCATATACAGAAAAACCACCCTTGGCTTGTTTTTACTGTGTGCTACTTCCCTGTTGATTTCACATCACTTTATTAACATTAACTTTGTATGTAAATGGATATCTCTTGTGTTAGTTTATACTGCTTAATCTACATCCAGAGAGAGAGAGTTCTTACCTCCTGTCTGGAGGAAAACCTGTTTTTCTCCTTTGCTAGTGATTAATACCTTGATACTGACTTTAAAAACATAGCTCCTTACATAGTGTCTGTGTCTGCGGTTCACAGACCAGTGTGACAGCAGCTTTCATTTGAGACCTCAGATTATATTCTTTAGTGAACTTAATGTATGCACCAGACTCATGACACTTCTGTAACCCTTTGCCTGTTGGAATTAAGAGGTCCATGGGTTACATACATGAAGTTAAGCCTGTACCTATGTTTCTGCAGAATTTAGGCCTTTCTGTGTAGTGTAGAAGTGTCCTTACTTTGCTGAGTAGTGGACGAGTAATTTTGGACATGAATAATAAGTCTTTTTTGAACTGGAGAACAGTGTTGTAATAGGCTTGCAGTAGAACCTCAGAGTCATGAACGTCTCTGAAATGGAGGTTCTTCATAACTCTGAAATGTTCATAACTCTGAACAAAATGTTATGGTTATTCTTTCAAAAGTTTACAACTGGAAATTGACTTAATACAGCTTTGAAACTTAAAAAAAAATTCTGCTTTCCCTTTGTTTTAGTAGTTTACGTTTAACGGAACTTTTTTTTGGTTTCTGCTGCTGCCTGATTGTGTCCTCCTGGTTCCAAATGAGGTGTGTGGCTGATGGGTCAATGGATAACTCTGGTGTTTGAAACTCTGAGGTTCCACTGTATTTTCTGCTGGGCATGGTATGTGGACAGCAAAAAAGACAGTTGTTAAAAAATTTTTTATTGTTTGGCTGGTACTTCAGCCCCTCATCTCTATTCTCCAAAGAAAATGGGTTTAAAATTTAATGTCAGCTTTTTAAAATACTTCTTAAAAATATACTCCAGTTAAAGAAATAAGACACTGGTTCAGTTGCTGAAAATAAAACATGTCAGAAATTTTGTCACCGTAATATAAATCATCCTGTGAAACTCATTAGTTGTGGACATCTGCAAATATCCCACATGATCACTGTACCAACAGTACTCTGAAAGACTCCCTCTCTCTAAAAAGTATGAGAAACTAGTTAGAGAGCTTTGGAATGCCAAGGATTGATGGAATGACAAATGTGGAGTTGTTTATGCTCCATTATCTAAAGGTCTACCATGGTTTCCTGTGGGCGGGGAACTTTAGAGTTAAATATGACTAGACAACCAAAAGCCAAGATACTCAATCTGGGGACTAACTGTTTAATTTAAGTATATTAGCAATCTAAAACCAGACTCTCTAAATATCAAATTTTGAAAAGATTAATACACGAACATTTATTTTGGATACATAAGTGGAGGATGCTATATATCTTCAAAATTATGTGCTTTAACTTCTTTTGATTTTTCAAGATTTATAAGTGGAGGACACTTTGTATCCAAAATACATTTTTGTGTTCTACACGTTTATAATAAATGCTATATGAGAGGTACGTGTTATTATCCTGATAATAGAAAAATAATTGTTTGCTTGCTTTCTCACCCCAGGCGAGTGTTTGAGTAGAATTTTGCAAAGATGCTGGTGTGGAAGGAAGGGAGCAGTAAAAAAAGATTAGCTGCCTGAACAACATGGAGTGGGTGGGCTAAAGCATGTGAATTGTGAATATTGAGGAGATGTGAAAGGACCGTGTAATGTCACAGATGAAAAAGCCCACCATTAGTACACTATGTCCAGTAAAAGTTTTTTTTTAACTGACATGCTGAGGGAATGGGGGCTGCTGGTAAATTAAAAATGCCGATTAACTCAGAGGAAGAGGTTTAGAGTGCGAGTGAGGGGCTGCGGGCACAGGCTCTGGGAGGGGTTTTGTGGTGCCGGATGGGGTGGGGCACTCACTTCTGGCGTCTCCCTGCCCCTGCTGCTCCGTGCAGAGGTGCGGACAAGCGACTCTGCAAGCAGGCACACTGTCTCTGTCTGCATGTGCTGCCCGGTCCAATGGGCTGGGAGCCACGGAGGCAGCAGAGCTGCCTGGTTGCACCTCCGCCAGCAACAGCAGGGACAGGGAGCTGCTTATGGCAAGCAGCTGGAGGTGAGCGGCACCCCAAACCCCTCCTACCTCCCTGCCCCAAGCCCCCTGCTGGACCCAAACTCCCTTGCAGAGCAGGCCCTGCAGTCCCTCCCACAGCCCCCAGGCTTCGCACCAACTGAACTTTCAGTGCAGATCAGAAATGCTGGTTTATAGAGCTTGCTGGTTGGTGAAGTGCTAGATAAAAGAGCTTTTACTGTAGCATTGTTTTTATCTGAATAATCAGAAGAATAACTAAAGTAGCAGGGTGCATTGATTTAAATTAAGGCAATTTAAATAATGATTTAAATCACAAGTGCAAAACCTGGATTCTAATAAACTTTTCCATTTGTGCTTCCTTTATTTTCTAAAGATTGGTTGATATAACCACTAAAACATGTTGATTTACAACAAAATAGATCTTTTATACTAGATTTGGTACATCTTTTTACAACCTAGCAGGGTACCTTATAACTGTATACATCTGTTTAAGCAATTACATAGCTTAATATTTTCAGATTATTATTAATTTTACATTTTAGTATGTTAGAAAATGGTGACTGATACATTGCTTATTTACTAAATAATAAACCTTTTAATTATGATTTGTGTCAAGCTGCAGTAGGAGGGTGACTGGAATTTAATTAAATACATACAACAGCGTATCAAAATAAATTGTAATCAACAAAACCTTTTATGTTTTGGATACATAAACTTCTTATCAAAGCATGTTTCACATTTACAACTAAATGATTTATTAAACAGAGGAATTAATTAGTGAATTAAACAGATTATTTCAGGTCCTTCTGGGAAAATTTTCAGATCTGCCTAATGATTGGATCTTATGTTCCTAGTCTTGTTTAAGTCTCTTGAAAATGACACAGTCTCCTAAATTATTTACAAAAAGAACAGGAATACTTGTGGCACCTTAGAGACTTGCAAATTTATTTAAGCATAAGCTTTCGTGGAGTACAGCCCACTTCTTCGGATGCATCGGATGTACTCCTGTTCTTTTTGCGGAACACAGCTGCTACTCTGAAACCTAAATTATTTAGGCTGACCTATTGTGCCATATTTAAAAAGCTTGACTTCAAAAGTAAAATGTTTTTCCCGATTCTTTCTTCGTATAGAAAAATAGCCTTTAATTCATAGTTTTTGATAGAGGCTCATGTATTTAGCAGACTAATTTTTTTATTTAAATGTTGTAAGACAGTGGTTCTCAAACTTTTGTACTGGTGACCCCTTTCATATAGCAAGCTTCTGAGTGTGACCCCCCCCCTTATAAATTAAAAAACACATTTTTATATATTTAACACTATTACAAATGCTGGAGGAAAAGCAGGGTTTGGGGTGGAGGCTGATAGCTTGCAACTCCCCATGTAGTAACCTCATGACTCCCTGTTTGAGAACCCCTGTTGTATGAGAAAATAATGAATTTAGGCCTTGACACATTTTTTATTGAATTCAGATTTCATTTCAAATAGGTTTATTTTAAAAAAAGAAAATCTTACTATAATTTACAGTGGAGGGGAAAAAAGAATTTAAATCTCTTTCCTTGATTTTCTCCCTTTCCTTCTCGCCCTTTAAATCATTAGATTTTTAAATCTTCCCTGTTAAAATCTGGTTCTATCTTGAAATTGATGCTGTTTTTTTTTTTTTTTTAAAAATCAAGGTAGTGTTCCATATTTACTGTCTAACTGATTTCTACATCTGTTTTGCTCAGTTTGCCAGTAAAAGCATGGCTTTTCTGTCAGCCATACAAACTCATCTGGGCTTAGTCAAACTGGATTCTGTCCCTCATGTCACCAGTAATGCATTCTTCAGGCCAAATTATGCCCTCAGTGAAATCTCTGCCACTGGGTCCCTCCACAGGTTTGATTGTGCCTTGATTTCACCTGTTCAGAATCTCAGAAATCAGTGAGAGTGCATCGGTGCAAACAAAAGCATAATCTGGCTTTGTAGAATGTCTGGTGATGCATGAAATGAAAAGAATTCGTCTTAAATGTCAGATACCAAGGTGTGTTTGTGGAGCTGACAACAAAACTGGGGAAGAGTGGAGAAAGCATGTTCTTGCAAACTGAGCAGATTTGTTACAGAAATCATTGAGACGCAATGTGTGTGGATCCCTACGATTCTTACAAACACACATTTCACGCGGAATGATATTTTAATAATAGCACTTCTATATGTCTGACCAATGTTTAACACTTAGTAGCTTGGAGCTCTGTAAATATATATTTTAATTTCATGTCTCTTCTAGGCCAATTCTGCACTGCAGACTTTGATGCTTAGAGCACCATGATTTAGCTCTGTGCCCTGATTCATGATATAATCTGGCCTGTCTGTACAGCATTGTACACCAGAAGTAACCTTAGTGATATGAATTTATAAAAGCAGCATTAGGATGCACAGCTAAATAACATAATTTAGAGAAATACAATGTGAGCTTTAAATGGTACAAAAATTAAATGTGTACCAAACAATTCAGAAGGTGGCAATTTTACACTACAAGTTTAAAAAAAAAAAAACTTTATGCAAGTCCAATATCCTTCTTTAAGAGTGTTGTTCTTTTATGGTTAAGCTGGGTTTGGGTGACACTCTTAGTAATTCTGTTCACACTAGACTGGATGCAGCATGTCTTGATAACGGTGCAGGAAGCAACTGTCATTTTAGTACACAGACATTAAGACAAAATGATTATGTATCCATAACATTCACTTGATAGAAAATCAAGTCATCCTAGAATGTTCTATTAAAAGATGTCTGATTTAGCTGAACACTTTAAATAAGATCCAAGGTGAAAAGAGCAGCTTTATGTGCTAGTGTATCTCATTATCTTCTCTTTGAATTTAAAAAGAAAAAAATCTTTGATCTTAAGTTTTAAATATTTTTATCTGCCCATGTAGGGTAGTGATACAGAACGAGATGGAATAGCCCCAGAAAAATCATCCCCAGAGAGAGAGAAGAAAAAGGAACAGTCAGATGCATCTAATTCTCCTAGAACCTCAAAACATCATTACTCAAGATCGCGTTCACGATCAAGGGAAAGAAAACGGAAGTCAGGTATGGTCAATCTCAAAGTGATGTTGCTTTACCTGTATAGGTATTTATTATGACAGATTGTTAAATCTTGTCATAGTGTATAAACTTGATCCTGGCTCAGGAAGTTCTGGAGATAACGTATTTTCTGTCTGGGTAATGTGCAGATAAGTTAATGAAGCAAGTTATAAATTATCTCTGATAGAGAACAAAATTCTTGATTCCTGTGGATTCACTACCAGCCAAAATACGTAAATTTCATCCTGGCTGTGTTACTGTGCAAGTCCTTTTGACGAAAACTGACATATTAGTCATATCTGCCTGAACTTAATTTCTGATAGTAGAATACAATATTTAAAAATACTGTAAAGTAGAAACATGCACACTTGCAGAACTTAAATCTCTGTTTTTAAAATATAGCTTTGGAAAAAGTTGCTCTCAGAAGTCTGGTGCTGGTGGCTTAAGATTGAGAAGCTGAAAGTTTGGAACTCTACTAATTTTGAGTCTTAAACTGTTTTTGAAATACTTTATACTGAGACTTACTAACTTTTTTAAATGATTCATGTGCTGAAAATAAAAATTGAATATTTTTCCAAAATCTAATGGATATTTTTCTTGGCAACACATAAGACTTAGAAAACTTACACATCAGGTTTTCTGTTAGATGTGTTTGGATTAAGATACTTCACTCCACGGTTTATATCCTAAATAGAACAATTATGTTCTAGATGAGCAGGAGGTGAGTATGAAACAAACTAGTCAGGCAAAAGTAAATAGCATAAATGGTGAAAAGAAATTACCGTATATACTCGTTCATAAGCCAGATATTTTTGGTAAAAAAAGTGATGCATCAGAGAGCAAGAGTCAGCTTATAAATGGGTCTACACCAAAATTTGATGATTTTAAACTCTCTGGAGTCATTGAATTGAACATCTAATACATTGTCGTTTTGTGTACTTGGAGCGTCTGCAGGCATGGAGCCCTTCAGCTCCCTGTGGGTGCGGTTCACTATTCCCAGCCAATGGGAGCCGCATGAAGTTCCAGCGGCTTACCCTGATGGCCAGGAGCCAAAGTTTGCCAACACTTGAAATACAGGGTCAGCTTATGAAAGCGTCATACAGTTTTTGCTATTTTTACCTAACCATCTTGGGGGATCGGCTTATAAAGGAACGGGCCAATGAATGAGTGTGTATATATATGGTCATTAAAAAAAATTCTCTGTTCTAATATGGTTTCTGACATAGATAAGGAGTCTTTAAGAAAAATTAAAAACTATTCTTAAACCTTTATTATTGACTCTGGGGTAGAAAAGCTAAATGTAACTTACATGAGTATAAACTAATAACTTGACAAGAAAGTTCATATTTACTTGATAAATAACAAATATTTTCTTCTTCAGATAACGAAGGAAGAAAACACAGAAGCCGGAGCAGAAGCAAAGAGGTAATTAACACTTTGTAGTGCTTAGGTAATTGTACAATACATCTTTAACAGTATTTTGTAGTCATGTGCGTGTGTGTAAAACTATATATAAATGACTTTATGGTAAGTACAAAAAAAACATTGGAAACTCAAAAACGTAAATGGGTATGGAGTACCTATCATAGTGAAGCATGATTGAAGCCATCATTTTGACAAGAAGGTAATAGTTTATAGCAAAATTGCATTCAGAAACTGGTAACTTAAATTTTTTTGTGGAAACAGCCAAATTAAAATTTCGTATGGAGAAGTAGAATTGGTGTTCTTGGTGACTATCTCACAGAGCTTCCATTAACCAGAAGCCTTACACCTTCTGATGCCTGACCCCTGCTCAGGGGTCTCAATGTTGAATACCCATCTACCTCAAGATATTTCTTAAAAAAACAAACAAACAAACAAACAAAAAAAACCACGGACTAAACTCTGATGATTGCAACTTCGAATTTTAAGGAATGCTGCAGCATTACATATGTAGCAATCTCAGCAAGAGTCAGCTGGAAGTATTGCTGTGACAGCAAAGAGCTCATAGAGGGCTTCTTTAAAAATCGAAGGCAAGGGGAACGAGAAGAGGCAGTAGCAATGGTACATTGGAGATAACTGGCTTACCCACCAGAGAAGAGGTGAAAGGAGCAAACAAGGAGCAGCAGAAGTAGCCAGGAGGGAGGCTGTCACGTGGGGCAGTAATAGGCTGGGTAGATGGGGAACTCCTAAAATTTTATTGTGGGACAGGAACTTTCCCTTTCCCCCATCCCAATGGAAGCTCTGTAAAAATTAATTTAGGAGTTTTTGTGAAATTGACTATATTGTTTAGATCACATGATAACATTTCTATAATAAATCATACTCAGCGTGCTAATGCGCGAAGAGACTGAACTGAAGACGCTCCAGACTCAGATAGCAAAATTATAAGCCTACTTCATGATAAGGTAACTATTAGTCATTCAAACTCATATTTCCCTTAAAAATATCTTAAATCGGTTATGGGATGTAATGGTGTTTATTACTGAGTGTATGTCTAGAAGACTGAAATTAAAAAAAAAATTCTCATTACACTTAATGTTCAGAAAGTGTTTCTTCACTTATAAAAAAAAATTCCAGTGTTTTACTATACTATTAGGTCCCAGTGAAGCTCTTACATCTTGCAGGTTGATTTAAATGATTAGCAGGTTTTTCATGAATAGGTTACCTGGATAGTGTCTCATGGTATATCTTAGCTTTCAGATTGTTTTTGCTGGGAATTGAGGTTCTTAAAGTTGCTTAATGGGCACAGACTAAAGACTAAAAACCATCAGTAGCTGTTTTTGAATATATAAGTCAAAATGTATTGTATTCATGGATGTGAATAGTATTAAGTAGCTGACATCTAAAAATAGACTTCTGTTTAACTCAACTATATTTCCATATATTATAGTTATTTTATGAGTTAAAACTATAATAATAGACTAAAAATAGCCAAAATATTTCCAGTTTGTTAAAAATGTTTGAAATGAAGGCTCTAGTACATGTCTAAAATTTGAAATTTACCAGCAAAAGTTTAGTTTAAAGGATTTGGGTGAAAACATCTTAAAAGCTTATTGTTGGTATTATCTAATTATGACAAGTCTGTTCCAGACGTGACTATTTTAAGTGATAAATAGGTAGTTGGGGGAAAGGATATTTAAATGTTCAGTATTACTTTAGAGCAGACTTAGCTGAACCTGTAAATGACAGTATTTCAAAAACATAGGATTTGCACTGATACTGCTATATGATGATTATAGTTTGATTTTTAGAATCCTTTTTCTAAAACAACTTAAATGGTCTACAGTATTTTGTATTGGAAACAACTAGTAAATAAGTTGGATATATTAAGAAGAAAATTGTTTGCATCGTTTAGTCTCCAATGAAAACACTGTTAAAAATCAGAACTGACCTTGCCAAAGTACTTTTGGCACTGCAGCTATAGAAGGAAGAGGAGCGTGCTTTAAAAAGAGGCAATGCAGAAAAAAATTGCAGTGCAGGATATCTCCATTTTAAACTAAAGTGTGAGGCTTCAAAATTAACTTTAATTTTTTAAATACCTTAATTTTTAAGTCATCAGTACTTATTTAATCATGGGTAGAAGAATTTGTTAAACTTCAAATAAAAAGTTGTCATACATATGTCTGAAGCTGTTTATGGGTTTACAAATGTGCTTGTGTACATGGTATGTCTCTAAACAAATTTGAAATATATTTTATTTATAAATATGTATGTATGTGTTTATATACATGCTCAGACACTGGTAGAGACAGAAGTGTGTTAGGTTTTTAACGTTGCTCCATTATAGATGGAGTAACCAGTAACTGAGAATGAACACCGTTTTCATTGTAATGCTTTGAACTGTCATGTAAGAAGACAGTGTAATAATATAGTAGAACCCCTTTTATCGGCCCCTCTGTTATCTGTCCTTCCGTATTAAGCAAACAACCAATGTGCACAAGTCCGGAAGTGGGTGGTCTCTCATGTGGCCGCAAGATGGTGCTGCCTTGCACTTTCCCATTCTTTGGATTATTTAATTTGGCCCTGGTCCCAGTTAGATTGGATAAGTGGGGTTCTGCTGTACTCTGATGGGTGCTTTAGAAATACGTAAGATAGATGGTGGGGGAAATGATAGTCTGTATTTGCAACATTGGATAGATGATGGTATTAAGTAAAATAGCCATCACTCTTGACTGAGCCACACTCCTAAGGTTACTAATGTTGCATCACAACATATCATTTTTATCTTCTGATACCATACTAACTCTTTTTGTTGCACTATCTTCCTGAAAGAACCAACTTCTTCTTAAAACAGGCAAGAAGACACGAGTCCAAAGAAAAGTCCTCTAAGAAACACAGATCTGATGACCACAATGACAAAGAACACTCTTCTGACAAGGGAAGAGAGAGCCTAAATTCATCGGAAAACGGTGAGGACAGACACAAACGCAAAGAAAGGAAATCATCAAGAGGCAAAAGTCATTCAAGATCCAGGTCCCGTGAAAGGTAAGTTCTCTATAAATGATCATTGAATAATCATATTTTTTCTCCTTCAAGTGCTTGACAAAAATTGGGTGCTTTGGAGTTTTATTAGAGTTCCTATATAGAACTGAATTGTGTCTAACTCTGGGTTTAAAAAAAAAAAAACATTCTGCAAGAAATCGTTTGGTAACTCTAAAGTAGCAAAGATTCCGCTTTTATTATGCAATGCATTTAATGCTGATCCAGATTTTTTTGTCCTGAGTTGATGATAAAGTTATTGAGCCTCTTTAAGGCTTGATATAGATAGTGTCTAAAATTAATCCAACATATGCATATTAATTTATGCAATGAATGTATATTGCATAAATATTTAATCCCTTAGCACCAATGACAGTACATTTTCTCCTACTACCGACAGACTGTTACTTTTCCTTTTTCTGTGTATTGCCTTTAAAGTCCGTACCTCTTAAGTGAAGAGTTTCCTTTAAGGTATTAGAGTTCTACTGTCTTAGATAAGAAACTCAAGTTAGCTCTGCAAATTAGGACCCTTGCATTGGAATGCTCTTTTCATGTTGTTTGGTTACGGCACTAATATATTGTGTATCAGTATTAATGAGTAACAATGCTTAATGAACTAATGGCTTTCTTATAGTGGTAGTCTTTTTGTTTGTTTCCTCTTTCATACCCCTCACTTACCTTGAACAATTTATTAACTTTATTACTGGAATGTATGTTTCAGGCGTCATCGTAGTAGAAGCCGGGATAGAAAAAAGTCACGGTCCCGAAGCAGAGAGAGAAAACGCCGTATAAGATCTCGTTCTAGATCAAAATCTAGACACAGACATAGAAGTAGAAGCAGAAGTAGGACTCGGAGCAGAAGCCGGTAAGTATTATGTTCTTAATTTGTGATTTGTGTAAATGCTGTTACTGGACCACAGAGACTTTGTCACCACTCAAATGTAGCATGTTTTAAAATCTATTCAGATTAACTGAAATGGCATAATTAATGGAAATAGCTTTCTATTGCATTAATATATAGAGGCTCCATTGTGCTTGTGACTGTACAAATGCCCCAAAGAGCTTACCATCTAAGAGTTGGGTTCTCACCTTTTTTTTAGTAGAATGACTCCATGGTATAACTTAAAAAATGTCTTGGGACCCCACAAATTAAAGAATGTTGGGTGGACCCTATTATCTGAGACAGTATAGATTATAGGATTTTGAAAAATGATTTCAACCCACAGAATGAGAGGACAAATGGCTTTGTTAAAAGTGCAGAACTAAGAGTCCAAAGTTATGGCTTCTGTTCCCATCTCTGCCCCAGTCTTGCTCTGTGTCCTTGGAGAAATTGCATGATGATTTTAGACTTCAGCTCCCATGGCTATAAAATGGAATTACTGAAGTAGAGAGCTATTGAGAATAACTTGTAAACCACTTTTGAGATCCTGGGATGGTGATACAGAATACAAAGTATAATTTGTTACTGAAAGACAGATGTGTAATTCCATTTAAACTATTTTTGACCGAATTATTTCTTGTCAAGCTCATTTTATATTTCAGTCTAACCTGTTCATGGCACACTTTCAGTTTAATCGACTTGGAGTATAAAGTTCTCGAAAAAGAACAGTGCACAATTAAAGAGGCAACAAAATCTGTTGTTTGATGTTACTAGAGTGGTGAGATTGCCAAAGTGCTTGTTAAAAATAACTTTACTGTATCTGCATCTTGTTTCCAGATGGTCCTTCTCTGTAAAACACACTTCAGGAAAGGGGAGCTACCCACCTTGAAAATACTAGCTATCAAAGATACTGACCCTCAGTATATCTGGTGCGCTTGACTCCACAGCTTTGTTTGACAGATCTGGAGCCTTTTGTGGTTCTTTGGGTTTTTTTAATCTTGTATCGAGATAGTGCACTTGTATTCTTAGGAGTGTTTTTAATATGCTAACTGATCCAAAACAGGTGGTAGATACTTATTATGTTCAACAAACTTGGGTAACAAACATGTGAATCCTAGATGTGAAAGTGATACACCCTCGGAGCCCTCTGAGATCCTCTGAAATATTCAAATGCCCATCCTTATAACATAATCCAAATATTTCAAGTAATGGCTTTAGTTTGGAAATCTCTAGTGACTATTTAGCATTAGATCAGTTTAGTGTCTCACTATGAAGATCGGGGTTCTGGTGTAATATTACAACGACACTTGTGAAATATTCAGCAAACTTAATCTGATCAGCGACAGAATTCAGTAGTATGGTTTTTCTCACAAAGATACATTCTTTCAACATGCACTTCTCAGAAGACAGCTGAGGGGACGTATGTGACTTAATGAACATGCTCCTACTGATATTTAATGTAGGATTTTAAACTGTTTTTTGGGGGGGGGGGCAGGTGGGGAGGGGAATATGGAGAATGGAATGTGTCAGTTCTCTTTAGAGTTCTAAAACTATAGACTGCATATATTTAACATAAAAACAATTCAGTATCATTTAAAAACTGTCTTTCGTATATTTTAATGATCCTATGTGCACTCCCATGCATGTGTTCTTGCTTCCTCTTCAGGAACTGAATTCAAAAATAACTGAAATTGAGCAGCAAGTGTGCAGGAAAAATAAAGGGCTTTCAGTTTAGTCATGACCTTGCCAACCAAAAATATGCAGTATGTTGGTTTGCAATCAATTATGACAGTAATCCACTTTTTTCGTGATTGCTGTATTCAGACCTAATCAAAATAGTGGAAAAATGAATCATTAATATTTGAAGTAAAGTGTATGTGGGTCACACGACTCTTGTGCTTTTTCTAGCAGCAGCTGGGCCTTCGTATCACATCTGAGCTCAGTTAAAGTCTTTTGAGGTAAAACCACCGGACTGAGCTCCAACAAAATATACTTATACTTTCACCACAAAATGAAGCCGCCTACTCATGAAACACTGCATTCACCATGATACAGCGCAGCATTTATAGTTGTCAAAGCCTGAGTTACTGGTGACCGTTTCCAAGAAACTCCCCAGTCTGTTTTCCAAGTGAGCTTTCTTTATTGGCACTTAGATCAGTCTGAAGTCTCTTTGTCTTTGGTATTTATAACTTTCTAGCAGTTCTGCTATTGTCTTGCTCAGATTCAGAGCTGAATGGGGTGCATGAAGCATACAGCAACCATTTTTCAACTCTAAACTAAAATGCTCAGATACAGACATTAAAATTCTTAAATTTTCTTGATGCCTTGGTTGGGCACATGATGGATCAATCCCTGATAATTGGCGCTATGACAGGTATGCAGGTGTCTCTGAAACTCATGTTGTGGATTAAGTCAATTCTGATGAACGATGCAATTCTGTGCCGAGTTTCACAGTGCCTGAGTCAATATTTTGACTGTGATCTCTTCTAATGAAGGAGTAAGCTGACCTCTTTTGTCCTCCATCAGGTTTTTAATGAAAACTGAGCTTTTTTGTAACTTTACTGTGGTAGTTAGTTCACTGCAAATTGTTTGCAGTCAATGCAGCTTCGAAAAAAAGGAGCAGAATATTTAAAATAGCTGCTCTGTCTCCAGCCAGCCATATTCCTTATCACAGCTTGTATTTATGCTTCATCAAATGTCAAATTGCAAAAGCTTCGGTCACTGTACATCTTAAAATACTTTCCCTCTGTGGTATTATGTAAGAGCCACGTGGGGTGTTGTCTCTTGCAATTTGCTGTTTTGTCAAGCACTTTCAGAAATTTAAGATATGGTGGTTGTATTGTTCCTCTTGTCGAAAGCCTTGCAATCGAAAAATCTTTGATATCTTGTAATTGAGTGATCAGTGATGTTGGATGAGAGGATTGGTGGTAGTTGTGCTTCACATCATTGTGTCTGAGCAGCTATTGGATAGCAGCAATATATTTTTACGGTCAACCAAGTGATCATACTTTATATCAGGAATTATACTGCTAGGGAGGAAGAGACTTATTGGACAAATTGGTGTCCAGTTTCTAATATTTTTCTTTAGTGCCCAGATATTCTATAATTGAAATTAGTTTCTTATCAGTTTACTAGCCTTCAGAAAATCCATGCTTCAGAGTTCTCTGCACTGGATGAAATTCCAAATAAGCAGTGTTCCCTTTCAGTGGTATTAGTATGAGCTTCTGAATTCCTGGGTTCAAGGTGCTCTTCTAACTTAATCTTAATTTTACAGCTCTTAGTTTTAGCAGGACTACTTGCCAAACAATATCTATGCAGTTATTTTCCTCATTTATGTCTAGAGATTCAGAAGGAAAGTCTATTAGGGTTTTAAATCATCCAGTCAGAACACAGCATCTTCAAAGCAACGGGTGATAGGTGATTACCCAATCTTGGGTCTCTGTTAGCAATTTTGAAATCTTGCCGATTTATTATTCTTGTACCAAGACCAGTATTTTTCCTATGTATGTAAAAACATTCCTCCTATAGAGGGCTATGCATTTTTCAGAGCTAAACTTGCTTTTTGACCTTTTTTATCAAGGTTTTTTTTCCTACTTCATTTTAAGATGTAGTAATATCTAGTATTTGACATAATGGTGAACTGTTCATAAAATTATTAGATTATTGTAAATTACTCCTTCAAACTTTTCCCCATCAAAAACAATATTTTTAGGACAGATATCCACCTGTTAGTGTTGGGTGGAGCATAGAACTCTTCCCCAATCACTTTATTGAATTTTACAGCATTACTTTGTGTGGCTCTGGTAATCTTAAGGTATTAGTTGAAAAAGGAAGGCTCCCATGGCCATCTGTTATGTCATATTTAAAATTTTGAATTTCATAGTGTGTAAGAACTCTAAATTGTAGATTTTAGTCAAAGATGAATAAGGAGGAACTTCAATTCTTAGAATTGAGTGTTCTAACATTCCCTATTACAGAACTATGTCCTCTGGTATTTTCATTTATTCACTCTCCCCCCTCCTCCCGATGTATTGTTTTATATTTGTAATTGTGCTTCCCACATTTTAATCCTCCACTGTGTCCCTGGAAAGCAGTTGAAGGATTTTAATGTTAAATTACTTGTGGAATATTAAAATACATGTGGATTTATTTCAGTGACTAATGTATCTTTTTATTAATATGGTCACAGAGAAAGAAAGAAGAGAATTGAAAAACCTCGAAAGTTCAGCAGGAGTCACAGCCGAAGTCCAAGTCCACCACCTTTTAGGGGGCGAAACACAGCAATGGATGCACAAGAAGCATTAGCCAGAAGGTACTCAATTTCATTTAAAAAAAACCTGACATACTACAGACTGAAATACTTTCCCTACCTAATAAGGACAGTGCAGATAGTGACAGTACAAGATTCTTTACAGTACTTTGCCAGATGTAAGTGTCTGATCTGGAGGAATCAGCCAGTTAATGCCAGTTGTGGTGGCTTTTGGAATTTGAACAGCAAACCCACTTAGGACTGGATCAAGACCACCAGTTCACTACTGGTGCATATGTGTGGTGTTGCATTTTACTTAGTTTTCCTTACTGCTAAGCATCTATTTACTATTCTCTGTAAGCTTTTTTTTTGTTTGTTTTTAAATGTTTACAATTTAGTTTCCCCTTTTCAGCATCAAGATTTCTGTGTAAATAATGGTAAAATTCATGTGCATTCTGACTTTACTTAAATAAATAATAGACATTTGTGTGGAAGCTGACCAATATTGCTAATCTTTTGCGCATTAATGTGTTTAAATTACTTTTTTATTATGTAAATCACTTGTAGATTGGAAAGAGCAAAGAAATTGCAAGAACAGCGAGAAAAAGAAATGGTTGAAAAACAGAAACAACAGGAAATCGTTGCTGGTAAAAAAAAATTTTTTTTTAACTAAAGTATACGTACAGAACAGTAATGGGAGGAAAAATAGGATGTAGCTTCGTAAGATCTTAGACTTAAATAGTTCTGCAGATCCAGCTGAAATACCAGTAACCGTTTTTTCCTTGTTCAGTAGCGAATTATGGTATCTTGAAACATATGGTGTTCTATTGCATGAGAAAATGTTTGAAAACTTCCTGTTGGAGTTTTTATTGTTCCTATCAGTGCCCAGCACTACAATCACCATCCTGAGGATGACTTGATAACAAGAACTCTGCACGTTAATTGTTAGGAGGGAGAACACGTCCCACACCCAATGCCTGAAAAAGCACCCCAGAACATTCTTGAGCCCCTGTTGGCTGAGGACATGAGAGAATTGTATTTAAGAATAGAGCTCTAGTTTCCCATATGGTATTCCAGTCAAGTACTATATTACATATTATACTTATTCCAAAAAGTATGAGTCACTATCTTCTGGCTTTTAGTTGTTCATTGCTTAAAAGTGATGAAGGATGTGCAGTTCTACTTTTTTGGCTATTGGTTCAGAAACAAATTTGTGAACTCGGTATACCTATTTCCATTTTCTAATAATGCAAGGTAGAAAACAACTACTAAAATTATATTGGAGTGTTGCTCTAACAGGGTATTCCTCGTGTTGAAAGTTTATTCAAAACTTTAACATTGACTTTCGTTCCCTCCTCCCCCCTTCCCCTCCAACACTTTTTTCTCTTCAGCAGCTGCTGCCACTGGGGGTTCTGTCATCAATGTTGCTGCTCTTCTGGCATCAGGAACACAAGTAACTCCTCAAATAGCTATGGCAGCTCAAATGGCAGCACTACAAGCAAAAGCACTGGCAGAGACTGGAATAGCAGTACCTAGCTATTATAACCCAGCAGCAGTGAACCCAATGAAGTTTGCTGAGCAGGAGAAAAAGCGGAAAATGCTCTGGCAAGGGAAAAAAGAAGGGGTAATTCTCTTCTGTCTACTTTTAGTTGAAAACATCTTAATGTTGCTTTCTGTGTGACAAGATTAAACTAAGAAGAATGAAATTGCTTGTTGACACTGACGATCTCTGTTAGCAACAGCACAACATTAAATTTGGAGTGTAGGAAGTAAGAAATGACCTAGTCTTTGAATGTCAGATGTTACAGTGATAGGGACCATATAAGAACCCAGATAGCTATAAGGCATAATTAAATTTTAAAATAAATTTCTTGGGTTGCTTAAAGGTTGCAACTAAATATCAATTGCAAGATGGCCTCTGCTTTGGGATATACAGTCTGTTTTAAGCCTGAAGAAACAAAAGTTAAAGCTCTTGGTTTCCATGAAGTGACATTCTGACAAAATTAAAATATAATGCTTATGCAGCCTGTTATCCTGCTTTGACCCCCATAACATTATTTCTGTCATACCATCACTGTGAAAGTTGGATCATTTATTTTGAGAAAGCTGTCTTTCTGACACGCTGCAGGCTTACAGTAAGCAAATTCTGCAGCCTAGCAAACAATGTCTCGGGTATAAAGCAGTACATTAACATGATGATTTTGTGCCTATAAAATTGCTAATTTGTAGTCTTTAAATCCTTCTAAGTTTTAGGCTGTCAGATTTATAATAGTATTAACAGAAATATAGATCTTGGAATTAATAAAAAAAAAAAAAGGGGAGGGTTTTGAGGGTAGTTGAATTTATAGAAAGCAAGTCAGGATTTGAGTAGAGTTTCATCTTTCCACCTCTCAGTGCCAAAGATTTGGTGTTAGTGTTTAGTGGCTGTAGACATCATATGCTGATATAAAGAGTTTGTGATATATCAGATTAATTGCCACCAAATTACCTTAATAAACAAGTTCAGGTTACTTTTTAGATTTGGATTTTTCAAATTTCACTTTCTACTTAATGTCTTTTGTATTATAGAGTAAAAGATTGAAAACAGCGAAAGCTTCAAACTGTGCTATTGGACAAAACAGGACACACTACCAGCCAAAAAACCCTCAAGTGTCCCATAAAGTATAATAGTAAAGATAAACTATATGTGTTAGCACATCCCATCAGCTCTACTGCAGTGAAGAAGTTCAGGGGGACTCAGTCTGTCACCACCAATATGTTCAAAGCAGTAAGCATTATCTGGAAAGGATAATCATGAACCAGCCTCCTTTCTGGAGCTCATCAGAACTCCTGCTTAGTTGTAAGAAGTGTTGCTTCTGAGCAGTTTATAATGAGGGTCTAGTGTTTCAACAGCACTCCCACCCTTGTTGACCTACAACACCAGACCCGGACTGAAAGTTTGAACTGGGAACTTCTATACAGCGATAGAGAATAATACTACCAAAGTAGGCCATTGTCTAGACCCCTTAGTGTCAATCTTTTTAAGGCATCTTTCTGTCTTTCTGTCTTACTACTTGAGTTGTAGTTTTATTGGAAGTGTTCTAAAAAACTTTTAAATTTGTGTAATTGTTTCCTACTCTTGTAGGATAAATCACAGTCTGCAGAAATATGGGAGAAATTGAATTTTGGAAATAAGGACCAAAATGTCAAATTCAGAAAACTAATGGGCATTAAGGTATGGAGTTCTGAATTTCTTTGTATTTGGGTCTATAATCTTAATCTTCCTTAAGAGTGTGTTTATATCCATTTAAATTGCTTACAAATAGCCGAAACCACATTTTGGGGTGTTCCAGAATTAAAAATTTGAATTCATATTAAGATGCTGTTTGTGAATTTAAATGAGAAATATTTCTCAATTGAAGCAGAAGTTCTTGAACTTGCTTTGAGGAGATTCTGACTAAATTTTCTGTGAAGGCTTGGAACAGAAACTATTGTAATTTCTTAACTTGATAGTCACAGTTTAGTAGTTAGCTGCACAGGGTTATTAAACATACTATTTAGTAATTGCAGATACGTATATAAATTTAATTCAATTATTCTTTTGTACTAGGGCTGTCAAGCAATTAAAAAAATTAATCACAATTAAACAAGAATAGAATACCATTATTTAAATATTTTTGGATATTTTCTACATTTGAGAGTTAGCTGCTATTAATCAACAGCCCTTCTTTGTACTAATAAAAAAAATCCATTTAGAAATAAGGAAGAAACATCTTATTATTTGGGAGTGAAGTGATGATCAGACTAGTAAATTAGAAAAAACAGTTCCAGTTGTTGGATTTCGCATCCAATTTTAAATTGTTCTACCTTACTGTTTAAATAGCCAAATGTTGATTTGAGTCTAGCTTATTTTAAAGCTGAGCAAATGTTTAATGTAATTCAATATTAATGTTTTTCATAGGTGAGGGGAACTTACAATTAATCAGTTTTGTTAAGTGTCATTACACTTGATGCCTTCTCTGGCACACAATTCATATTATTGATAATATTATTGCCAGCTGCTACAAACAGCCAAGTAAAAGGTCTTGTAGAAGCTTAAAAAAACAGCTATAATTAATGCTTTGACTGTTCTATAATAATGATTTAACCTTTTTCTATAAATCACTTTCTAATTTCCAGAGTGAGGATGAAGCTGGTTGTAGTTCAGTTGATGAAGAAAGTTATAAAACTCTGAAGCAACAGGAAGAAGTATTCAGAAATCTGGATGCACAGTATGAGATGGCACGATCACAGACTCACACACAAAGAGGAATGGGATTGGGGTTTACATCTTCAATGCGAGGAATGGATGCAATTTGAAAAAACATGATTTTAAAGTCTGGGACTTTGTGGATGATTCCCGTTCTGAGGTTGGGTCCTTGTTCACCAAAAAGCTAGCATTCTAGCTTGCATGGGTGTTGCATTGACTTTAATTTATTGAAAAAGTACAAATTTTCTGTAAATATGAGATCAGTGATACTGGTGTTAGTGTTGTAATCAGGTTATACCCACTTCCATTAAACTTGACAGAACTATAGAAGGACAGTATTTTTAGTTAAAGTTCTACTTTTTCAAACAAAGCAGCAGCTGGGGTAAACTCATACATGGATATTTCGTGTCCACCGTCTTGTGTACTTTTGTACTTTAACCTTGTACAGTTATTTTCAACTCTTGAAACATGGAAGAAACATTGTGTAGGTGTTATCTAGCAGATTGGCTTATTGGCACATTAATCCAGTGCAACAACCTGGTTAATAAATATGTTTTTCTCTAAACTGGTATTTTTAAGCTTACTTAAAAGTTTGTTTTAATTGGTTTCTTTTAAGCTATCCCACCCATAAGTAATTTTTAAAAGTTATGTTGAATTTCCAGCTATTACTTTACCACAGGGAGCTCTGTAGTAAAATAAGAAAAAAGGGGAATGTCAGAGGGGTGGTATTCAAATAACAGTAATGGGTGCTGCACACTTGTTTTTTAACTTGGCAGTTTCTGCTTGACTGTTACTATGGTGTACATAATATGTGCCAATATATTAGCAGGTCTTGAAAAACCCAGCACCTACTAAGCAAGGGATTAACCTTCTCATGAGGATGAAATACACCACTTCATCCCTAGCCAAACCCACGTCCTCCCTAGTCTCCTGTTAGCTAGGTGCTCTCCATTGCTTGGATTCAAAGACACTACCACTAGCTAAATTTTGTACCCTAATTAATTCCGCCTTTATACCAAAAAAAAAAAAATCAGCGTTTTTTCTGTGACCACAACATAAATTAATGTCCCATACAGTGAATTCAATTTACGCTGGACCTACAAGCAGAGCCCTCCATTTGGTGGCAGAGAGGCATAACTTTCCCTCTCCCCCTTGGGCCAAAAGAGGGAGCAACAAGCTGAGGAGCAGGAAGGCCTTGATCAGCTGGAGGACAACGAGCTACAGGCCCCCGTCTGCTGCCTCCCATCAGAGGGATCTGAGGCAAGAGTCTGTTCTACCACCTCAGAGAGGGCTTGGGATGGGGGTGGAATGAAATGCAGAACCCTGCTGCTGCTGCTGCCACAACCCCACCCAAGCCCTCTGCTGAAATGATCAAGTAGCTCACATAGTCATATCAGTTTTAGTCTGAGTTCTAGATGACTACTCATGCTTCTGTAAGATGCGTGAGGCATATCTTGGTGATTCTCATGGTTGGTCTAACCCTTGGCCTATCTGAAGATGACTGGCTGTTTTCTCTTTTTACAGTAAAAAAAAAAAAAAAAAGTGATATAAAACTTCATGAATAAAACTGACAATACAAAATTGGTTTCCTTTCTCAAACAGATACAGTGGAAACATTTCAACGTATAAAGAAAGAAAGCAAAGGTATTGAGGGGATTAAATATAGGGAAACAGGAGAAGAAGTGGATAAATTAAACTTTCCTCCTGTGCACTCCAATTTAGTCCTTTTTCCTAAAATAACTTGAAAAAATGCTACAGGCACAAATTTGTATGCCTTCTCATAATATCCTGTGTAGATTTGCATGGTTGCAAGTTTCTAGGCAAGTGGAAAAAGTTTTTCATCTCCAACAAATAAGCAAAAATTGAATTAACATCCTATTATGTCACATTCTTGAAAGTACCCAAAGACCAAAATTCTGGAGTGCTTGGCAATAAAAGGCAAGTGTGCTTTTTTTCATTGTGATGATAAATTGACTAATGGAGAAATCCGTCACAGAAGACTTACTAATGTTTATTAGTGTCCAGTAGTATGGTGGTGTGATCTTGTGTTTAATTTAAACTCTAATACAGTGATTTTTCTCAATCTTTTTTTCATTTGTGGAACATAAAAAAAAAAAGTCAAATGGATGTGTGGACCCTTTGGGAAATCTTAGACATAGTCTGCAGATCCTAAGGGCTCTACGACCACAGGTTGAAAAACACTGCTCTGATAGATTTGCTGAAACAGAAGACATGTATTTATCACAGACATATGGAATCATGAAACTTAAGTATTGAAAATGGAGAAATTGCTCTGCATCATCTTTTCCACAACTTTCCTAAGTTCCTAAACTGGATTTGCTCATAAAGAAATTGCTCCAAATACTAGTCATTTTGACTTCAAGCAGACTAAGAAATGGTATGTTCCATTTGTATGTCAAAGTTGTGAGATAGTAATTTCACTGTTGAAAAAGTTGGAAGTTTATCAAATGAAACGCGTATTTTTTTCAACCAATTAGCAGGAACAAAGTGAGTGAGTATTAGATTAAATGTGTGTAAAAGGGAGAGTTACTTCTCACTTAATTTCTATTTCCTTTAAGTAAGTGCTCAAGCTATTTGGGAGTAGGGGGAAAGGAGCATTTGAATATAAAGATTTATGCTTGTCAATCCATAGAAGTTGTAAAAGATTTTCCCATACTGAAGAATGTGCTATTTTTAGTCAGTGACTGACACGAGAACCTTATTTCCAAGCCAGTTTGGTTCTGTCTAGGGCCCTAACAAATTCACGGCCATGAAAAATGTCATGAACTGTGATATCTGGTCTCCCCCCAAGAAAGCTGGTCTTTTGTGTGTTTTTACCCTATACTACACAGGTTTCACATGGGAGACCAACGTATCTCAGATTCGGGGTCCTGACCAAAAAGGGAGCTGCAGGGGAGTCATGGTATTGCCACCCTTATGCGCTGCCTTCAGAACTGGACGACTGGAGAGCAGCAGATGGCCTGGCACTCAGCTCTGAAGCAGCACCCCACCAGCACCAACACGGAACTAAGGGTGGCAATACCATTACCATAATGTACCACCCTTACTTCTGTGCTGATGCCTTCAGAACTGGGCAGCCAGAGAGTGGTGGTTGCTGACTGAGGGCTCAGCTCTGCAGGCAGCAGCCGAGAAGTAAGGGGACACTACCATACCATGTCATTCTGCGCTGCTGCTGGCAGCGGTTCTGGCTTCAGAGCTGGGCTCCTAGCCAGAGCCACTGCTCTACTGCTGCCCAGCTCTAAAGCAGCGCCGCCGCTGCCAGCAGCATGCAGAAGTGAGGGTAGCAGTACCACAACTCCCCCTACAATAACCTTGTGACTCCCACAACTCCTTTTTGGGTCAGGACCCCTACAGTTACAACACCATGAAATTTCAAATTTAAATAGGTGAAATTTGTGATTTTAAAAATCCTATGACCATGAAATTGATCAAAATGGACTGAATTTAGTAGGGTCCTACTTGTATCCTTTAAGGGCAATCTGCCATGCTTGATATAAGCAAAAATGATGAGCTTTGTGGAGTACTTTTCCCCACCCCTGTTAAATCTAGTGATATCTGTCTTCTGAAGAAAGAAGCCATAGGCTGAAAACTTAAAGTAACATTTTCAAGAAATCACTGGCCAAAGGGGAGAGAGCTCTGCTGTGCCTGCTACCTAGGCATTTAGTAAAAGTATAACCATAGCTTTTTGGTGGTCTGTTCTCAGTTCCTACCTTTCTACCAGACAGGGCAAGGTAGCTATACAGGTTCTTCTAGCTAATTTCTGAGCACAGGCTACGGGTAGAGATTTGCAGTTTTATTATGTGTAATAAGTAACATCAATAAACAATGCTACATACAGGCACTGTCATCTGAAATATAGGTTTTATTTCTTATACCAGTTGGAAAGTCCTATATTTGCTTCTTTAAGAACTACTGTTAATATTTTGTATTTCTAGAGCGTCCTCAGAAGATCTTGAACAGCTTTTAGGAGCCTTTTCACGACAGGAGAGTAAAATTAGCCTCAGACCCCATGCATATATGTACATTATTGGGACCTCATTTTGATGGGCACTGGACAAAGACACAATAACACAATTCCTGTTTAAAGAGGTTACATTTTGAAAACAAAGGAAAAGCAGAACACACACAAACTGATCAAAGCATGAAATGAGTCTCATTAGTTCCACTGGTGTTATTTTGCAAAATAAAATATGGCCACTGCTCTTCTATTAAACCAGTTGTGGGCAACCTGTGGCCCATGGGCCACATGCAGGCTGTCATGGTAATCCACTGGAGCTGCCACAGTTTGTTTACATTTACACACCTGCTTGCAGCTCCCAGTGGCTGTGGTTCACCGTTCCTGGCCAATGGGAGCTGCGGGAAGTGGTACGGGCTGCAGGAATGTGCTGGCCGCCGCTTCCCACAGCTCCTATTGGCCGGGAATGGCAAACCGCGACCATTGGGAGCTGTGGGCGGCCTTGCAAATGTAAACAAACTCTGGCGGCTTGGCAGCAGATTACCTTGACGGGTCTGCATGTGGCCTGCAGGTTGTCCTCTACTGTATTAAACCCCACATCTATACTGCTTCCTGACACTTCCTTTGGAGCAGGGGTTAGAAGCAGGTTTGGCCAACTTATGTGTCTCATGCTAGAAAAAGAAATTTAAGACAACTCATGCACAGGGGAAAGTTGGATCTGAGAGCCTTGATTAAGTTCCTACATTTGTTACGCCAAAAACACTAGAAGGGTTATTTTTATTTATCATCTGCCAGAGATGTACACAGTACTTCTCAGAGAAATAGGACTGTTCCTTGCCCATGGACCTGCCAATCTACATGAGGGACAAGACAGACAAGTCAGATTATAAAATACAAGATGCAGATTAAGAAAATTGTGTTGCACCGTTTCACAGGTTTGTCACAGTAGTGCAAATTTTAACATTTCCTTCTCCATGCCCCTCTGGATTTTCCCTTTACTCATGCTTACAGCCAGTTACCTGTTGCCCAGTGCATGGGGTTCCAAGGTTTTATCCAAGAGAGACACCTCCTGTGGTTCTTGCCTCCACTTTGGAGGTTGCTGTGAGCTGCACGTCTCAGGGAGTCTTCAAATCCAACCCAAATCATCCCCTCTGGACTACAAATCCCAGCATACAATGCGCCGCCGGGACCCTAGTATGCAGGTGGGTAGAAATCCCAACATGCAACGCTCCTTTTTGCTTGTAACCCCCCCATGGTCTCTAATCCGCAATGATTCAGTTGTGCTGTTGCATGCCGGGATTTGCAGTCTTTGAAGGCCATCGCCACTCTACGGCGACGAGGCTGTTCCGGTTGGAGATCCCGCTTTGCCTCTCCTCCCCCACCCTCCCTTCGTGTTGTGAGTGGCTGAGGTGGCCGTTACCTCTGCTCTTTGCCCCTTGACCGACCTCCCCCGCTTCCTGCCGCAGCCTAAGATGGCGGCTGAGGTGGACTTCGGGGATCGCGAGCTCTTCGAGCAACTGGACGGTGACGAAGCGGCTGCCCCGACGGCGCAGCCGCTTCACACCCGCTTCGGGGAGGATGAGGAGCTGGAGGAGGCCGGGGAGGCGCTGCGCGAGCGGCTGAGGGACTCGGAGGAGATGGTGCGGCAGCTGCGGTCCGAGAATATCCTGACTGGAGGGATCTGGGCCTGGTTTCGGTTCATCCTGGGGCAGGGAATAGCCCCAACCGCGGTCTACTTTCGCCCATGATGTTGAGTCCCTTCCGGCGTAGCCTCGGTTCCTGCTTCTCCGGGACCAGGGCTGCTGGGTTGAGGAGTCTCTCAGGCCCATGAGGCCCAAAACCCTTCAGCTCTTCTACTGCCTCCCAAATAGGGTGACCAGACAGGAAGTGTGAAAAATCGGGACGGGGCTGGAGGTGGGGGGATAATAGGCTCCTGTCTGTATAAGACACAGCCCCAAATATTAGGACTGTCCCTATAAAATCGGGGCATCTGGTCACCCTACCTCTTCCCTACTGCTGGGGTGGCGGCAGGGGTCTCTCCCTCTCACTCCCCCCCCCTCCCCCGATGAACGTGGTCTCTGCTTCACTGGAGGGGGAGGCTTGTTACTCAGTGATCACTGAGTCTAGTTTGGGTTTTGCATGTGAGTTCTGGTTAGTCAGGTTGTGGTGATTTTTGTATGGATGAGTCTGTCATCTGGGCAATAACATAAAGTGTGGCTTGATGAGCTGTTTAAAAATCTCCTTTTAAAAAGAAATGATCCTAACTCAGATCATCATAGTTTGAAATAAGTTTGTATTTCCAGGGATATTGGATGTTAGAGTAAAGAAAAGTTGCTGACTGGTCGGAAGAATGAGGAGTACTTGTGGCACCCTAGAGACTAACAAATTTATTTGGGCATAAGCTTTTGTGGGTTAGAACCCCCTTCATCAGATGCATGGAGTGGAAAATATAGGAGCAGGTATAAATACATGAAAGGATGAGGGATGTCTTATGAAGTGTGAGGTCAGTCTAATGAGATAAGTCAATTAACAGCAGGGTACCAAAGGAGGAAAAATAACTTTTGAAGTGGTAATGAGAGTGGCCCACGATTTTGAGGCTGTCTCAAGCTTTGACCATGTAAAAGATTGTTTTTAGTTTGAAGGGATGGATGCAATGCTCTCCTTGTTCTGAGGTTGTTTTTTTTGTTTTTTTGTTTTGTTTGTTTTTTTGGCATTTTCTAACTTCATGTAAGTCCAAAAAATGATAAGCCAGTAACCTGAAGAGCAATTATCTTTAGATGTATTTTAAATGAAATAGTTTTTGTGCAATCCTTTCATCATATGAGGGTGAGAGATGGGGGATTTGTGTGTTTGGTTAGTTAAAAATTGTTTTTTAACTATCTAAAATGAGAAGGCTCTCATTCATCAAATGAAAGAGGGTTGGCAGGTCTGACTTCTTCATCCTCTCTGCCCTTGAATTTTCAGTTTTTGTTTTTCCTGGTGGAAAGATTTGGATTCTTGATCATCTTGTGTTACCACTAAAAATGTGTAAATGAGATGGAAAGTGTATTTAAAAAACAACTTTTCTCTTCAACATATTTGTTTTCCAGAATAAAGGAGAGCACCAGTAATTCCATAGTTTAGAGTTTAAAAATCCATTTTTATGTTGAATCTTAAACCAGAATAAAACCCGAGTCTTGCATTGCATCCCATGTTACCAGTGTCTCAGATGTTAATTTGTTTTTAAGCACGGTGACAACAAGGTGGACTTGGAAATGCTCTTTGTAGCTCAAGTTTTATTCTCATGTTTTGTTTAGTCCAGCTGCGAAGTGTTTTTTTGACACTTTCAAACTGTGAAACTGCTGGAGTGAGTATAGTGTTTGGCATTTCCTTTTTAAATTTTTTTTTTTCCTTTTGTGGTGATGAAGGTGTTTGTGGAAGAAATATGTGTACCTGAGCCAAATGTGACTGTTAGTCCTGTTTGTATTTCTTAATTTATTCAGCGTATTTGTCTTTGTATAGTAGGTTTTTTTTAATGATGATCCCTTTTTGGTTCTTTACATTTGTTTTTGTAAGTTATAGTTTTAGACTTGAACTTGTCCATACCTTAGTTCTCCATTTAGTTCTGACTTTCCCTGCATTGCTTTTTCTCCCTGTAATGCTGGCTTTGGTCAGTTTTATTTGAATAATTTTAACTATGGCTTCTGCCATGGGAGTGCTGTGTCATCCAGAGTAGATGCCTACCAAGTAAGGACAAAATACCATCAGTAACAGAACTTTTCTGTAGTGCATATTGTGAGTTCCTGTTTGTAAGGAGACAGTTTTCCCTGTTTTAACCTGCTTTTCTCACTCACTTTGTTCTATCCCTCTAAATTCATTTTTTTGATTGGTGAGTTCATGAATGGCTTTATGCAGTGTGGTAAAGTAAGTGAAAGAGCCTAAAATCCTGTTTGCTGTTCAGTTCAACTATTGCAAGAGTTAATTCTTTCTTAAAGTGGTATACTTTGATTCTAATGATTAATATATAGAGGAAACCAGTATTCCTTGACAAATAATTAACATCAAGAACTTAGAAGAAAACTGAAGATTCTGACACGACCAAGGTATGTTAATATTGACTTTCCAAGTTGGAACATTAAGGCAATTGTGTATTGTGGACATAAAATCAAACTAGGTTAGGCCAACTTACAGCCACTGCAGCAATTACTGCAATTTTTCATGTTCACACTACCCTCCTTCTGTCGGTGGTAAACGTCTTCACCAGGAGCGCTTACACCAGGGGTGAAACTAAGTTAAAGGACTTACTGGTACGCCGGAGTCCTGAGCAGGGTTGTGGCCTCAACCGGAAGAGACAAGGCCTTTGAATCACACCCGGAGTTACCAGCTGCAGAAGTGTCTGGGAGCCCCGGGGCTCAGATGCGATTTAAAGTGCCTAGGGCTCTGGCTGCTTCTGCCACAGCGCAGCTTTGGACCGTTTAAATCACCAATGGAGCCCTGCGGCTGCTACCCTGGCGGCCAGACTAGGGCAGTGATTTAAAGGGCCTGGGGCTCTGACCACTGGCGGGAGCCCCGAGCCTTTTAAATCAGCAGCCTGGGGAAGCCGGTTCAGTCTGGACTGGCTTACTTTCACCTCTGGCTTACACTGACTTAAGAGGGGCGTGGGGGGAGGGGGAATGGGGGTTTGAGAGCCCAGGCTCTCAGCTCTCTGCAGAGCTCCCAGCTGGAGCCTGGCTCCCGCCCAGGGCTCTCCCAGCAGCAGCCAGGCTCCAGCTGGGAGCTTGAGCTGAGAGCCCAAGGTAGCAGCTGGAGTCCAGCTGGGAACTCTGCAGGATGCCCACTGCTCAAGCTCTTAGCGCTGAGCAGCAAGGTTCCAGCTTTCAACACTGCTGGGGCTCACAGCTGGAACACCCCCTCCTGCTCATGGAGTTGTCAGTCAGCCTGACAGCCAACAGGCAATGCAAGTAACACGTCAGTTCAGGTCCTGCAGTGCCTGTATAATGTTGACCTAAGCCTTATGTCTCTAGTCAACGTGGATTTGCTATGTTGACATAGCGGGTGAGTTACAGCAGCAGGAGGAATGCTGTAGTGTGTACGCTTACATAGTTAGGTCAATGTAAGCTGCCTTACATTGACTTGACTTCATAGTGTAGACATGCCCTTAGTAATACAAGATCTAATCAATGAGTATATTTAACATAGACCCTTTCAGAGCACAGGTACTTGCCTAATCACCGTCTTATGCACGAGCACCATGAACATATAAAATTCTCTTTTCTAGAAAAGGTTTCAGTTATTGTTTGTCTTTAAAATTATTGGGTTTCTGATTTGCGTGAGCACTCTAGACACTATCTTTGTGCATTCAGACTTGAATATATAGTATTTAAAGAAGTTTCATCTTTTTATATAAAAACTGTTGACATAGCCTTTAGGAAAATAGATTTCTTTGAAATTGAGTAGCAAGAATTATCAGATCTGATAATCACTTTGACCTGTTAGAAATTTCTCACTGAATAAATACTAATTGAATACATATATTTGTGGTGGTCTGTCAATTTTGAGTTAAACTGCAGCCTGTTGTACCCAATGGAATGGGTGAAAAGCAAATGGCATTTGTTTTGGCCAAGCCTACCTGTGTGTCCGTCTTGGGGAAAGAGAGAGTCCCCTTGACTAGTGGCATAGCTGTGATAAAATGAGTGGGCTGCTGCACACATTGTTCATGCAGAAAGGGGAGGAAAAGTAATTGCACAGTAACTTTACAGTATCTTTTTTCTTCTAGTGGACTTTCAGTGGACAGTTCTAAGTTAGATGGACCTTTGTTACAGATTTTATTTATGAACAACGTTATTTCAAAGTAAGTAACTTCCCATGCCAATAAAGTGTAAGTCCAATTCCCTTTTAAGATTGCTGCTGTTTGGGATTTGTTAGTGTGCAATTGTGACATGCATTAACCAATCTATGGCTGGATTATAAACCTATTGTACCCTGGTTACTTAATCAGTTATAGCAAAATGTCTTTAATATCCTGATTCCAACTGGTATATTACTTTCATCTAAGCCTTTTTCTAAATATAATTTTCTCAAACACACACATACTGGGGTATGTTAATTAAATGGACACTGACAACTTGATGATTTAAATTAATTTTTTTAAAAGGTGTTTGACAGAACATCCTTTAAGTTCTGAAATGAGTGTTTAGTGCTTACATTTAGAAGGATCTCTTTAGATGGGCACAAGATTGGCAATACAAAATATGCTCAAACATAATTCTCCTTCCCTTCCTTTTTATGTACGCACCTGTCTGTTGCCCTTTTTTGTTTTCAGTTTCAGCTCTGCTGCTGCTTTAGTAATCACCATTTTGTAGGACTCGAGGAAAATGAGTCTAAGTTCCCCAGACCTCTGTGTTTGTGATAAGCTCATCTGACCACAACGTAGTGCAACAGACTATATACAAAGTGCTTTCAAATGCACAAAATGAACAAACTGAAAACTTTTTCCTCTAATTTTAAGTATAACAAGGGTTACTTTTAACAGTTGTATGTACATTTTCAGATAGAAATGTCACTTATTTAAAAGTTGTGTCCCTTTTAAATATAGCTGCTACTGTTTTGCAGTACTATAAATAACAGAAGTGTTAGATAAAAGTGTAAAGCCATCAGGAGTTTGGTTGTAAATAGGTACTAAAGGCTGAAATTTAGCATGCAGTCTAATATTACTAACTTCTTTGTTACTAGTATTGCAAAATTTTGAATGTTCTTTTTAATGTAACTTTTCAAAGGAGTATTTTGAGATGTCACTAACTTATTTCTCATTTAAAACCATCATTAGACTTTTTTTCCTGTTCATATATATCACCTTTAAAAAGAGAACCTATTTGAAAGAATTCATAAACTGATGCTTATCGTTTCTCTGTCGATTTTAGAGCAGCCAAATGAGTGGGAGAAGAAGTGTGAAGTATTGTAAAATCAGAAAAAGTTGTAGGGGAATAACTGTTGGGTCTATAGTATATTTTTGGTTTTTTGTTTTCCTTGTCCTATATCCTACTTGGAGTCAGTTTGTAGTACTTCTATCCAGTTTAGTTTAAGCATTCTAAGCAATGGGACTTGTACCACTTTCCTTGAGAAACTGGACTGTGGAATAATTTCTCAAGTACAAAGTCTTTCCTGATGTTTAGCCAACAGTTTACATTACTTATGCAAGTGTCTTTGGTAGTTACTTACATTGATTTATTATAAAATAAGATTTTTTTTTTTTGGTTCTAATCTGCATCTACCTATGTGGCTGGATATGTGGCATCCAGTTCCATTTGCCTATGTTTAATTTCTATTTCTACTTTGGTTTTTTTAATCTAGTTCTGAAATCCACAAAAACTATATTAAATAGCATGGTTGCAGTTTTGAATTTGCTTTTTAATAGATTTGTATGTCTGTCTTTTCCAATTTATAGATGTGATATGTTGGTTACATTGGGGAAGCATGAAATTTAGATTTACAAGCTGTACCTTAAGATGTACACATCTAGCAATAAAAAGTTCAGGAATAAAATTCTTATCCTGAAGACTGAACAAAGTAACTTAATTATACAGTGTTCAAAACTTATAATTTCCATTTCAGGAATCCTTAAATACACACATGCAGTCTGTTGTATTCTCTTATTTCTACCTTTTGCAGGCAGTATCATCAAGAAATTGAGGATTTTATTTCTAGTTTAGTTCAAAAATACGAGGAGCAGCAGAAAGCTGAACCAGAAAGGACCCACTTCAATGTTAAGCCTCAGGTATACAAGTTCAAAGAATATAGACCTTATCTGGACTACTGTGTGTAATTCTGGTCTCCCATGTTTAAGAAAGATTAATTGAAACTTGAACAGATGCAGAGAAGGGCTGCTAGGATTATCAGAGGACTGGAAACCCTATTTTATGAGACAAGACTCAAAGAGCTTGGCTTGTTAAGCCTAGCCAAAAAGAAGGCTGAGGGAAGATATGATTGCTCTTTATAAATACATCAGAGGGATAAATACTGAGGAGGAGGAGGAGTTATTTAAATTAAGCACCAATGTGGAAATAAGAACAAAATAGTTATAAACTGGCCATCATCAAATTTATGCCTGAAATTAGACAAGGATTTCTAACCATCAGAGGAGTGAAGTTCTGGAACAGCCTTCTAAGGAAAGTAGTGGGGTAAAACTTAACTGACTTAAAGAGTGAACTTAAATTTATGGAGAGTATGGTATGATGAGACTGCCTACAATAGCACATAGCTAATCTGCGGCAAATATATCCAATGGCTGGTGATGGCACACTAGACGGGGAAGGCTCTAAGTTACTATAGAGAATTCTTTCCCAGGTGTGTTTCTGGTGGATCTTGCCCACATCTTCTGGGTCTAACTGATCTCCATATATGTCATTGGGAAGGAATTTCATCTGGGTCAGATTGGCAGAGATCCTGGGGTTTTTTTGCCTTCCTCTGCAGCATGGGATATGGGTCACTAGCAGGTTTAAACTAGTGTAAATGGTGGATTCTCTGTAACTTGAAGTCTTTAAATCATATTCTGAGGACTTTGGTAACTCAGCCAGAGGTTATGGGTCTATGATAGGAGTTGGGTGGATGAGGTTCTGTGGCCTGCAATGTGCAGGAGTTCAGACTAGATGGTTGTGATGGACCATTCTGGTCTTAAAGTCTGAGTTTATAGAAACATAATGGTTTTGGTTTTTTTTCCCCCCACTTTTTTTGGTTGCAATATCACACTGCTAGTTTATCTGAATTACAGAAAGTTTTTTCCTACTATTTAAAAATGGTATATTTTTTCTCAAATGTTTGGAAGGAGAATTCTTTCTATGTCCTGCAGATAGTTCATTAACTGCCACTTCCTTTGGACGTTTAAGTGAAACAAGGCATTTCTCTTCACCCTCTCCTCCCAACCCTCCCTTTTCTTGCCATCCCAGAGGTTGAGCATGTTTCCTCCACAGCATTCCCAGCCCATGACACCAAGGTTCTAGATACTAGAAATCAAAGCCATGTCAGTTCTTGGGTTGTATACAGTATTACCACTGGCCTACAAGTCTCATACTTCATATACTAGCATGTGGTTAGTTTGTGTGTACGTGGCAATAAAAAGCTGGAACCAGCAGTTATATCATCTATGTTTCATTTGCAGCAATTAAGGAGTTTTTTATGTGTGCTTTTTTTTTTTTTTGGCTTTTCATATTAGCCATCCAGTATTCTTTTGGAAGAGGACCATAAAGTGACAAGTTCTAATACAATAAAAAAAATTAAGGAAGCTTTCAGTGTAAGTTAAACTTTATATTCTTCACTGGTAGTTCCAAATAGTTCCAAAGTTCTATTCTTACTTTTAGTCCAAAACGTCGTCATAAAACGATATGCAAGGTTTTAGCAATGTAATTGATTGACTTTATTGGACTTCGTGATGCTTTAGCTTCATACTTGGAAAATTTACCTATATGTACATTCAGAAGGCATGGAGGGATGTTTGGTTATGTTTAAATCCTTTAATAGGTAATAAACTATTTTAACTAATTTTTGTACAACTAATTACAACATTTTGAAATATTAAAATACTGTGCTTTTCTAATATTATCAGTTAATCTGATTGAAATACTGACAATTTTCTGACTCTTTCAACAGGTTGTAGGAAGTGTTCTATATTTTACCAATTTTTGTCTTGATAAACTGGGACAACCTATATTAAATGAAAATCCACAGCTGACAGAAGGATGGGAAATACCCAAGTATCCTGTTTAGTAAAATGGAGTTCCTTTTTCTGATTATATAACCAAATAACACAATCAGATACAAAGTTGAGGTTAAAAACTTTTTCTCTTTTTCTACTTTTGTTTTTTTAACTTCTATGACAGTCTGGCTGGGTTCATATAAGTGTCTGAAATCAGCTGAACTATTATTCTTATTGTAATTATTATTATTTCATGTTTTGAAAGTAGGTTGGATGATAGATGTCTATATGGCTTGACTTGATTTCATTGAAGGAATCATGTGCTGTGGCTACGAAATATGAATGTTGCATTCCGTGTAAATATGCTCATCATGTCAATCAAGATTGGATGTTGGCGGGACCACATGGCTCACAGCGATCTGGCATATGACTGCTATACTCCAGAAAGCTGGCTATTTGCTTCTATAAGAATTATTATTTTAAGTGGTGATGGAAGGGGGAAGAGCTAACAAACCTCAATTAGTGCGTGTTGTTTGACGAAATTTATAAACCTAACATCATTGATATTCTTTATGGTGAGAGTGAAGGCATGAGTCCGGATTTTGAAACAGAGAATAAGGTTTACGTCGGCATTGATCCGAGTTTGCATCTCTGTGCAAGTATGTGAGAAAGCTGACTCGAGTAAACGATCCTTATTTATGTGATAGTTCTTCATTTCAGAGGACATAAAGCAGTCCGAGAATTTCTGAATGTGTGGCTGTGGCAGCCTAGGCCTGTGACCCTGTGGGTCTATATAGTAGTAACAACAGTCTTAATTATCCTTCTTCTTTGTTTCCCCGTCACTGTTCCGCTGCTCCGTAAGAAGCCAGAGTCCTGTGTTGTAAAGCACCCAAGGTTCATCTTGCTAGGGATCTCTAATTTGTGTTAGGTCCCTCTCGTACTAAAGGGGGCACTCACAATCCAGACAGTACTCCAAATGTCTACTCCTGATTCTGCTTTACGTACTGGCGTGGTAAAATGACTTTGATACTAATGTAAGACGTCGTCGCCTGCCAGTGAGTTGAGAAATCCATCATGTCTTAGCGGGACCAGCCTGGGTCTGTCTCGTGTCATTCCTGATTGACTGGTGATACACATCCACTGATTATAACTTCGCTGTGTCTGGCATTCTTGCTCTTCTCTGTAACTTCTCATCTCTCTTTCCCCGGCTTTTGCGGTCCGTTCGTCCCGGGACGAACGGACCGCAAAAGCCGGGGAAAGAGAGATGAGAAGTTACAGAGAAGAGCAAGAATGCCAGACACAGCGAAGTTATAATCAGTGGATGTGTATCACCAGTCAATCAGGAATGACACGAGACAGACCCAGGCTGGTCCCGCTAAGACATGATGGATTTCTCAACTCACTGGCAGGCGACGACGTCTTACATTAGTATCAAAGTCATTTTACCACGCCAGTACGTAAAGCAGAATCAGGAGTAGACATTTGGAGTACTGTCTGGATTGTGAGTGCCCCCTTTAGTACGAGAGGGACCTAACACAAATTAGAGATCCCTAGCAAGATGAACCTTGGGTGCTTTACAACACAGGACTCTGGCTTCTTACGGAGCAGCGGAACAGTGACGGGGAAACAAAGAAGAAGGATAATTAAGACTGTTGTTACTACTATATAGACCCACAGGGTCACAGGCCTAGGCTGCCACAGCCACACATTCAGAAATTCTCGGACTGCTTTATGTCCTCTGAAATGAAGAACTATCACATAAATAAGGATCGTTTACTCGAGTCAGCTTTCTCACATACTTGCACAGAGATGCAAACTCGGATCAATGCCGACGTAAACCTTATTCTCTGTTTCAAAATCCGGACTCATGCCTTCACTCTCACCATAAAGAATATCAATGATGTTAGGTTTATAAATTTCGTCAAACAACACGCACTAATTGAGGTTTGTTAGCTCTCCACTCCTCACGCACCTTAACAATAACTAATTCATTAATAGAAGCAATAGCAGCATTTCTGGAGTAAGCAGTCATATGCCAGATCCTGTGACCATGTGGTTCCCGCAACACTCAATTGCTTGATTGACATGGAGATTGAATATTTACACGGAATGGCAACATCATATTTCTAGCCACAGACATGATTCCTTCAATGAATCAATGTCAACCGATAGTTAGACATCTATCATCCAACCTACTTTAAAACATAGAAATAATAATAATTAACAGTACAGATAATAGTTCAGTTGATTTCAGACACCTTATATGACCCAGCCAGACTGTCCATAGCGAAGTGAAAAAAAACAAAATGTAGAAAAAGTTTTTCCATATAAAATATGGTTATCCCATTTAACAAGAAGACAGCACTTCAGTTTAATCTAGCTTTACAAGAAGGTTGTCTTTTCCTATGCAGATTACCTTAAAGGTTATGAATTTCAGCTCTCAAATCCAGAAACGAATTGTGCCTCTTGTAATAGAAGTAGCTTTCTAAGGCATAGATTTAGACATACATCCATCTATTTGCATTGTACAGGCAAGTTAATGTTAAAATGTGAACTTTAGCTTTCTGATTTTCTGATTTGTCATTTAACTTTGTAATCTTTAACATTAATGTAGTTCTGCATCTAATATAATAATTCAAATAGATATTCTAAGGGATTAACTGTACAAGGTATACAAATTAAACAACTTTAATTTTTGTTCTCTAGAAGGTGACTATCTTTTATAACGAGAAACTTTTGTAACTGAGTATCTTAATCTTAAATAATCAACTAAAAGTCTTAAAATATATGACAGTGTTTCCATGGTATGATGAGTTCTGCTCGATAACAATCCAAAGCAAAGCGGACTGACACATGTTCATTTTCATCATCTGAGTCAGATGCCACTAGCAGAAGGTTGATTTTCGGTGGTTTGTGTTCTGTAGTTTCTGCATCAGAGTGTTGCTCTTTTAAGATTTCTGAAAGCATGCTCCACACCTCTTCCCTCTCAGATTTTGGAAGAAACTTCAGATTCTTAAAACCTTGGGTCGAGTGCTGTATCTATCCTTAAAAATCTCACATTGGTATCTTCTTTATCAAATCTGTTGTGAAAGTGTTCTTAAAATGACCATATGCTGGGTCATCATCCATGACAGCTATAACATGAAATATATATGGTAGACTGCAGGTAAAAGAGAACAGGAGACATACAGTTCTCCTCCAGGGAGTTCAATCACACACTTAACACGTTTTTAACAAGCATCATCAGCATGGAAGCATGTCCTCTGGAATGGTGGCCGAACCATGAAGGGGGGTATGAATGTTTAGCATATCGGGCTTGTAAATACCTTGCAGTGCCAGCTACAAAGGTGTCATATGAATGCCTGTTCTCACTTTCAGGTGACATTGTAAATAAGAAGCAGTCAGCATTATCTCCTGTAAAAGTAAACAAACTTGTTTGTCTTAGCAGTTGGCTAAACAAGAAGTAGGATTGAGGTGGACTTCTAGACTCTAAAGTTTTACATTGTTTTGTTTTTGAGTGCAGTTATGTAACAAAACCCCCTACATTTGTAAATTACACTTTCATGATAGAGATTGCACTACAGTACTTGTGTGAGGTGAATTGAAAAATACTATTTATTTTGTTTAATATTTATGTGCAAATATTTAGTATTAAAAAAATTACAAAGTGAGCACTGCACACTTTGTATTCTGTATTGTAATAAAATCAATATACTGAAAATATAGAAAAACATCCAAAAATATTTAATAAATTTCAATTGATATTCTATTGTTTAACAGTGCGATTAATCGTGATTGGTTTTTTTTAATCACAGTTAATTTTTTTGAGTTAATCATGTGAGTTAATTGTGATTAATCGACAGCCTTATTTAAAACTTATTAGTGAGGATGTACTTGTAGCTTAACCCATGGGGACATTCTTCTGTATAAAGTACTATCACTGTCAATTAAAACAAGATTGAAATTCTGCTTTGTACAGTAGCAGTTCCTTATTGAAATCTAAGATACCAGCAAGTTTTCAGCCAGATTCTCTCTCTGGATGGGCAAGAAATACAAGTAAAAGCAAAAAGGTTGGTATTTATCTTAACTATGAAGTTTTTCAGATTAAAAATTTCAAAATGTGCATTGTGACTATTAAAGGGTCCAGTATGTAGGGGAATAAATTGCTTTTTATGGTCCTAAATTAAGTTAACAATATTGAATTTTGCACTAGAAAAGGTTTTGGGATTGTTTGTTTGGAATATAGGATGCTCAAAAAAAGGCAGTCAAATTAATGTGTAAGAAAAAAATGTGTCTGAACTAACTGGTTTTGTGGTTTGCTCTCTTTTTATAGCTAACATTTTTTTAATAATTTGCATTGATATGCTGTCACGTAGCCTTTGTTCTATGCAGCATTTTTTATTTGGTCTGTTTTCTCTGCATTTAATAGAAAATGATCTTGGAGTAGTTTGTGTAGCCATTGTGAGGAAAAGTAGAATTACAGAAGAGTGCTCATTTTGGAAATTCTGGATAACCCTAGTCTGCCTAGTTTTTCCAGCATCTGAAATACCTTATTTCAAACCCAAACAGTAGGCATGGAGGCAAGTTCAGTTAAGCTTTTCTATAATCTACTGCATACTCAAGTGAAATATTACATTTTGAAAGAAAAGTGGAGTTGCAACCGTGCTTCACTGTGGATACTTCTAGATGGTGGATAAAGTATTCTGAGAGAACAATTTGCATCAAATCTGTTTGAATCATACCTTCTGAGAAAACAAATATGCTTCCCACTTCTCCTTCAAATCAGTCATTTAAAAAAGAACCCCTTTTAAGAGACTTAAAACCTAGGTTGTCCTTAGGGTTGCCAGTTTTGGTTGGACGTGTTCCTGGAGGTTTCATCGCATGACAGCCTTTAATTTGAAGATTAATTCCTGGAGACTCCAGGACAATTGTAGAGGGTTGGCAGCCATGGTTGTCCTCTTTATCCACTCTCCCTTATCCTATTGGTAAAAGTGACTGCGTGCACACAGTGAATTAACGAATCATGTGCTTAAAGGGACATGAAATTTAAACTTGGCCCAAATATTAAATCTTTTGAAAACCAGCCTTTTAAAAAGTAAATGTCAATAGAAACACTTCTATGATTTAAAAAAAAAAAAAATTCCAAGAACTGTTGTTTTTTAGACAAGTAGGTATTATCTTGTAGCATTTCAAACCCAAACACTAAGAACCTGAAGGTGAATCTGTGACAACAAACCAAATTTAAACTGGCTTCAAATTTAATTTTCGTAGATGAGAGAAATTCAAACCGTGAATTGAGCATATTAGCAAGTAAATGAGATTTCTAAAATGTTCTCTTATAATAATAATCCAGAGTGGTGGTACAGCATCTGAAAATAATTGTTTACAGCATATCTGTGACGTTAATAGTGTCCTTTTAACTGAATCCTTCAACTACATCCCTTCTCTCCCTTCCATCTTTCCCACCAGCCTTTGTGTTGTCCACAGGGAGTGTGGAAACTCTTTGTAAGTGGGGGATCAGAGGAGAAGTACTGAGACATGGCAGGTGGGGAGCTGGCTCCAGGCTGGGAAGGAGGACCCTAGGGTTCCTACTAGATCCATTCTAGCCCCTCCAGGTCCTGCTCCCCCACTTGATCTCAGGTGTCCCCACAGCCTCTCCATCCACTCCAGGTCCTGCTCCCATCCCTTCAGCGGCCTCTCTAGTCCCAGGAAGTCCCATTCCCACCTCCGTGCCTCTTCCCTTCCCCCCTGACATGCATGAGTTCACATCAGGGCAGAACCCCCACAATACTTCCTTGCAGGGTTGATAGCCCCCTACACTCTGGTTGTCTAATTGTAACATCCGTGAGGCAGAAACCTGACCTTACCTTGCTAGCTATTTGCAAAGCAGCTAGCACATTAAATATTATACATATAAGTCTATATAACTTTCGTTAAAAATACTTCAGGCAAAGGAAAGAGAGTTCTTTCATAATCGCTATCTTCCTAAGGGAACATAATCTAATTTCTGTCTGGAAATATTACTTACTTCAACTTTATCCTTTCAGTTTGTTTATTTTCTGCATTTGACAGTGCTTTGTGTGTCTTTCTCCATAATTAGTTTCTCGTTTTTCACCTGACAGCAACAAACATATCTTTTTAAATAGCAAAATGTGTGTTTTTGTTCTTGTTTTTGTTTTTAACTACAAAAAGTGGGAGGAAGATGCATGTTTAGGTATAGTACACAAGTTACTTTACAGATTTCTTAAAACTGAATATATTTCAAGTTAATGTAAATCTCTGCATGTAATAGAATAAAGAAGAATAAATATGCACTTCAAAAGTACATTTTAAAGGGATAAACTTACAATATAAATTTATTTTAATGCTTTCCTTAAACAGGCCAAAACCTCATTGTTTCAATTGTGGTTCTGAAGAGCATCAAATGAAAGATTGTCCAAAGGTAAACTTTTCCTCAATATCCGAAAGATTGCCTCTGAGTTACCCAAAATGTATTTCAGTGCAACAGGATATTTGTGGAATCATGTTGGTCATGATCTTTTATTAAAGATCAATAACTGTGTGTATCTCAGTCATACTTGTAACTTCAGAGATTTAAATCAGTATTTTAAATGAACCTGTCATAGCATAATGGTTTGATCCCTCCTTTTTAAAGAAAAGTCTCTTTACATGTTTTTAGCTTTCCCTCTGGAGCTGGCAGATTTCTAAAATACACTGGTTTCGTTTTTATAATAACTTCCATTCAGTGGAACGATGAGCTGGCCTTGGTCTTGTGACGTAAGATGTGTTCCATGCCCTTGATGTGTAACTTCCAGGCAGCTTTTAATAATTTGGTTTGGGTTGAGTGACGTGTGTGCTTAAATTGCAAGTTGCTTCATGGTGAGTCTCTCAACTGTATTTAAGCCACGGAATGCTACCCGTATAAGTGAGAAAAGAAGAGCGTTCATGGAAGCCTGTGGTGAAGCAAGTAACCAGAACTTTCAGCAACGTTATCATGCGGACGAAGTAGAAGAGAGGTTTGGGAAGTTTAAACCAGGAATAATAAGGTATCTTTCTCCCTGTGACTCCCCCCTCTACACATGTTGATTGGATCACTGTACTTCTCACACACATCAAATAACTTTTCTGCCATTTGTAATGTATAAAAGTTATCACTTACCATATAATAATTCTCTTGGTAACTATATCTTCAGTTGCATTAAGACCCCTTTTGTAAAAAATGTCTTAATGTGTTGATAAATTCCTCAAGTTTTCTTTTCATGCTGAAACTTTCCCCATTAATCCTACTCTGTCCAACATTTCCCTGATCTAGGCACCCTGTAGTGACATGTACTGGGTCCTCAGGTTAGTCTTTTAATGAGGGAGACTACAAATATTTCTGTGGTTCCTGTGACCCTTTTTAAGGGTCATTTACAGTTCATGCTGGATTCAGGAAATTTTAAGCTTTTCATTTAAAAAAAAAATTTTTCCATATAAAATATGGTTATCCCATTTAACAAGAAGACAGCACTTCAGTTTAATCTAGCTTTACAAGAAGGTTGTCTTTTCCTATGCAGATTACCTTAAAGGTTATGAATTTCAGCTCTCAAATCCAGAAACGAATTGTGCCTCTTGTAATAGAAGTAGCTTTCTAAGGCATAGATTTAGACATACATCCATCTATTTGCATTGTACAGGCAAGTTAATGTTAAAATGTGAACTTTAGCTTTCTGATTTTCTGATTTGTCATTTAACTTTGTAATCTTTAACATTAATGTAGTTCTGCATCTAATATAATAATTCAAATAGATATTCTAAGGGATTAACTGTACAAGGTATACAAATTAAACAACTTTAATTTTTGTTCTCTAGAAGGTGACTATCTTTTATAACGAGAAACTTTTGTAACTGAGTATCTTAATCTTAAATAATCAACTAAAAGTCTTAAAATATATGACAGTGTTTATAGAAAAAAAATCAAAAATAATCTTCCTATCTAGTGAAGAACTTCAAGATGCGCTTGGTGTCACAGATAAGAGTCTTCCTCCATTTATATATCGCATGCGCCAGCTGGGTTACCCCCCAGGTTGGCTCAAAGAGGCTGAACTGGAAGATTCAGGACTTGCACTTTATGATGGAAAAGGTAAGTAGTATGCAGCTAGGAAAGCCTAGCTGACTGTAGAGGTAACACATTCCCTTCCTACTTAAAAGAAGAATGAAACTACTGAATTCTTAAGTATACAAGTTTCCCAGTTGCTTGATGCTGACTGTGGGTTATAATTAAGGCTAAGATTTTTGTCATGGTTATTTTTAGTAAAATTCATGGACAGGTCACAAGCAATAAACAAAAATTCACAGAAGCAGTGACCTGTCTGTGACTCTTGCTGCTGCGGCTCTATAGTGCTGGGAGCTGCAGGGTTCCCCCTCTCCACCCCCCTGCCCCCGCCCGATGAATTTAAAATTAGTTTTTGCAATGTTGAGGCTTCAGGCCACCTTTAAGTCTTGGACTCTTGACTGTTTTGGTTCCTGAAAGAACTGTACCAGTGCTAAACTGTCAAGTTAATATTATAATTATGGTCATGCTTATCATTAGAATTCACCAAAAAAAAAATGAAAGGTGGTGGTCTTGCTCCAAAAAGTTTTCATGTTTTCAGGTAACTGTTCTTCTTCCTGCATCAGATGTGCTCCTTACGGGAAAGGTTGAGACTGCTGTGAGCCAGTTTTTCTCTTAGTTTCTCCAGTCATGTTTAAAAATACCAATACTGCTGTGACAGTGAAGCAGCTCTGTTCTTTCTGAAATGACTTAATCACGTGGTTGGAAGGATTTTGTCCATTTGATCTCACTATCTTTTAAACCTCTGATGCTAGACTATGGAGTTTGTGGAAAGCTATATAAGTTTCATATATGGCCTGGTGTCAGACCTGCTCTTGCTTGATCACACTCTTTTGATTAGCTCACAGTCTGATTAAGTTGCCTTATTTGAGCCTTTTGAAGGAAACAGTGGTATTCCTCAAAGTTCCGTAATTATTTCTATATTAATGTTTTATGCTCCCTCTTTCAGACTTGTCTAGAGCGTATATCAAAGCCCAAGTTCTCAAAACAAAGACTTAATTTATTACTGAGTAGCTTGCCAATTTTGTTACATTTAAATGCTGATTATTCTCTATCCCCACAGTTAAGTAGCAATGATTCAAGATAATCTTCTGATTTCCTATCACGAATATTACCTGATTGAGGTGTTTAAGATGATGGGGAAAAAAATAATTAATCTTCTTTTTCTCTTCAGAGTGACATTATTCTTTGTCAGTTGCTCTTCCAGTTTATTCTCTAAAGAAAATTCAATTGATCCAGACTGCGTCAATAAAGTCTATGACTAGCACAAATTGTTAGCACACCATTTCTCCTATTTACAATCCTTATACAGGCTTTGCATACACTTCAGAATATATTGTAAAACTTTAATTAATCTTAGTCTTGCTTACAACTTAATTTAAGTATCTCCTAGCACTCCATTTCACACTCATGTCCTTCATTAATGGTTCATTAACCACATCCACACAGAAATTGCTGCCAGAGTCTTAGATACTTGTTTCGCAGGGCTGTATTGCTCTGTGCCTAGCTTGGTTAAATTGTCCAATTCTGAATGTGTTAAAAGCAGATGGAGGACATTCCTAGTTTATAAGTATTTTAGTTGGTTTTAAAATTTCAAACTGTGGAGCTACCTGATGAAACTTCATGAGAAAATGTCCATTTTAGTACTAGTTTTAATTCAGTGGCTGACAGCAGGAAAACTATAATTTCTGTATAGATATTCGAAAAATACTAATATTATTCCCCTTCCTCTCTTTCCTTGTTCAACTTCCTTGTTGCGGAGAAACGCTCTTTTTCCACATTACCACCCAACTAGTATTCTTGGGTTTCCTTGAGTATCTCACTATTAACGAGATACCCCAAAGAGAACAGTATTGGAACATTACCAGGGTAAATTGAACTAGGATAAGCAAAGTTGGTTCTTAACCCTCTTGTGTAGAATGCCACTCTTCTTCTCTCATCTGCCCTAGCTATGCCAATTCCTTGAGGTAATGAAGACAGACTCCCACAGCCAAAAAAAAGCAACAATTTCCAGACCTGTCTTAAGTCCATGAGTTTAAAGAACACAAGTTGGTGACACAGAACATAGGATCAAACAACAGATGTAATGTTCCAGAGCCAAATTCTGCAAGGATACCAAAAGTAGATTCAGAATACTGCTCTGGCTTTAGTTGGGACTTCAGTGGAACCTATGCACACATCTAATGAGAGAATTTGCCACTGTATTCCTGCTACATTGGTTGCAAGCCTTTTCTCTAGACTGTGTTTCAACTTTGCAGCCTGTTGTCTTTCTGCTGAAATGTTTTCTGTAACTTTCTTCCTCAGGAGAAATATTAACACTTATGATACTTTGTTATAGATACTACTGGTGGTGATACAGAAGATGAAAGACCCTATCAACAAAACAAATGTGTCACTTACGATGTCTCTAAGTTAATAAACTATCCAGGCTTTAATATGTCTACTCCAAGTGGGATCTCAGATGTAAGTGTATATGCTACACACGGTGTGTTGTTCTAAGACAAAAACATTACTTGTGGATTATTTAAACCTTGATGGTCAGCTGCAAATAAGTTTGATTTCAATCATCCATTATAACGAGGGGGGATGGGGGGGAATAAGAATTTAAAAGTTAATTAAGATCTCTGAAGAAACCTGTGCAATAAAGAGTCTGTCTGGACTTTTGCTGATTCTAGTAAACCTCCAGGAGGCTGCTATTAATGTGTAATGCTGCTTATTTCCACTATGAGATGGGAGCATATGATGCTGTACCTATGCTGGTATTCAGATTTTCACTTAAATGCCAATATTTTTCAAAACAAAGCTGAATGCACATTCATATGAATCTAAATTTTCTAAATGTAAAAAGTGTTCTCGAAATATGAATGTTACCATAGCAATGCTGTACCATATAATATTTATCTTTGCTAAACAAAAACTACATCAAAAGAATGTCTCAGGAATTGAGATGCACAAGTTCAGTAATGCATCTTTTAACACTTGAACAAAATGGGGCAGATTAAGAAACCAGTTAAATAGGCAAGTGTTGAGCCTTGGTATTGGAAAGTGCCTTAAAGAATTTTCTATTCCTTACACTGTTTTCTGTCTGGTGGTTAGTGCCCTCTTAATGTAGCTTTTCCTCAGTTTTCTTTGTTTTGAATGTATTGTCATAGATTTTAGCATAACTATTACTAATAATTTGGAAGACTTTATTCAAGTTGTAGCTCTTTATGTTCACTTTTTCCTCCTGAGGTAAATTTTAATAGCTGCACTACAAAGTTTGAATAAGAAGTTTGCAACAAAATGGCTAATAAATCTCATTAAATTGGTGCTGTGGTTTCTTGGCCAATATAGCTCTATGCAGCAGATATTTATATTCGCAAGTTGGAATGGAGCCCATATTTTTGCTAAAAATTCATATTTAGGGTTCTTCCTCCTTCCCAGTTAAATAAATTTCTGATTAGTAACTGTTCCAATCTGTCCATATCATGTGTGTTATAGTTGCGTGTATTATAGTTGCATGTGCATTGTTAGCCACAGCTTACTAAATGTCCAGCTTTATTAATGGGTTTTTTTCCCCTGTAGGAATGGAGGATATTTGGTTCCATACCCATGCAGCCATCTCAACAGAAGGACATTTTTGCTAGCTACCTTTCTAATTTTCGAGCGGTGAATATATTTGTGTTATATTTGGATACAAAAAATTGGAGAAATCATGTATTTCTATATTGATGTTACCAGTTGTCAGTGGTCTCTTGTATACATCTCCAACTTTGGCCAAAAATGGCTAATAGAGGGTATTGGGTTTTGGTGTGAAATCTTGAGGTTTTCATCAGTACAATAGCTAAAAACAGGTCATGAGACTAGAGGGTAGCCCTCTGAATAAACCATTACTTTTGTCCATATCCTTTTTAAATCTTTTGGGCCACCTGTTTGATGTCAAAAACCACCATCTTATAAAACAACTTAGACTCTTTCTCTTTGTCTGATCATCTACTAAACCCAGTGCTAAAAGACTCTAGTTCATAGTTTGTAGGAACAGTTAGCTAATTCCATTTGGATATATGCCTAAATTGAAATTTTGTGTGGACTATGTCTGAGTTACCTAAAAGTCCACTTTATAGTTAATTAACACCAGGCATGGTTTCAGATATTTCATGGTTGAAGAGCGTAATACTATGTTTGCAGGACATGTGTGGCAACCTTGTTTACATAGCTTTCTCTGAGACCTTAATGTAAATGTTTAATTCCAATCTAGTGTTTCTTGCTTCAAGCAAGAAACAGTATGTTTAATTTCAGGTTTCAATTTCGTATTTCTTAAGCTGGAAGTACATTACAATTGACAAGACTTTTTTTTTTTTAATGAGGATTGAGAGTAAAGGATTGAGTTGTTCTACAGGTAATTAAAGAACAGTTTTTGTGAGATTGCTACAAAGGAAATCTCCCGTTCATATGACATGGTGGCTTCAAGAGATCTGGGTGGGTAAGCATGGAGGAAAGGGGTGTTCTTGAGGCTCTGATAGGGATGCAGACAAAATCCCTTTCTCGTTCACCACAGAAAAACTAAACACGATTGCTATTTTTTCATTTCATTACATTAAACCTCTCAAGTTTCTCTGACACCTGAGTGTTTTGCTTACAAAATGGACCCTATCAAATTGAGATCACTGAGGATTGTAATTAGTATTTTTGTTGCAGGGAATATTGCTGCCTTATATCACACAATAGTACCTTTTATAATACTAATTTGTATTCTATTTTCCTGGCTAACTTTTCCTCAGCCAAGTCCAAAATCTAGCAATAAAAGGTCTGCATATCCATCAAGTTCTCACAATTCAAAGAAGGTAAAAGGAGACAATTCAGCAGTATCAGTAGCTGACATGGACATGGATTCTGGTATAGTTTTTCTTTTTTTGCAATTATGATTTTATACTTTCAGAATAACTTGCTCCTTACTCTGTAGTGAAATGTGGACTTCAATTACAATACATGGTTATCAGTATTTCAGTTTGTATTATATGATATTTTAACTGTACTGCTAAAATAGAGAGCTAACTGTATTTGTCAAATGCTTGTATTATTTTGGATTATAGTTGGGCTTTCTGTAATTTACCAATATTCTTCGTCAGAGTATTTTATTCTGTGTTGTAACAGTGAGGGCTATAGCTCAGCCCAAGAGAAGTGGACTCTTTAGGTTGCCACTCTGAATCTAGACCAGGTCAATAGTGACAATTATTACTTGGGTCACAGAATAACCTACAGAAACATGAGTTGATACCATCCAAATTTTGGTGGACAAGTATTCTCGCTACAGCTGATGCCCTTGTTGGTATTTTCAGAAGAGACCAACTATCAAATGGGCATATAAATTGAATTGTCTTTCACCCTTCGAAGTGAGAGAAGGCACAAGAATGGTCCAGTGATTTGGACGTTTAGTTTAGGGCTTGGGAGATCTGGGGTCAAGTCTTTCCTCTACCATAGATTTCCAGTGTGATCTTGGGCAAGTCACTTCTCTTTTCTGTACCTCAGTTACTCATCTCTAAAATTAGGATTATAATATTTCTACCTCAGAGTGGTGATGTGATGATAAATACATTAGTGAGAGGTTGTTAGATACCTCTATGACCCCCATTACTGTAGTCTAAGGTAGGCAGAAGTGGCACAAATTGGGAATGAGGGCCAAGGAACCTTGTACTGCAGCTACCTGCTCTGTGGATAAACTGTTCAGTCTTAGGGCTGTCACTCTTGCACTCTTCTAAATCCACCTCTTAGAATTAGGGAGTGGGAGATTACACATTTATTTTAAAATAATGTATTTTACCTGATTATAAGTTAGTTTGAACAAAGAAAATTCCCATAATAGAAACAGGATTAAAAATATACTCTCCAAGCTAACGTGTTTTTGTGTTGTACATCAATATACCATATAAGAAAGCTGGGAGGCAAAATCTAAATCAGTGAAACAATTTGTTTTCCTAGTTCTCCCGAGATTTTTATGATAGACTTAATCAACGGGGTTTCCCATTCAGGGAATTCTCTAATTTACTATTTACAGATATCATTTTATATTTACTAAAATGATAAATCTGAAGGGCTAATGTTTAAAAACAAGAATACTGTTTATATATTACCAACAGCATGTTTGACCCTGAATAAGCCCCAAAGAGAGTTGCCTGATCTGAAGACTTAACAGTTTTTAAAAGAAGCAAAAATAAAATGTAGTAGAAAATTCAGAGGAAGGAGCTAAATTCAAATTTTTATTATTAATTGTTCCATTCTTACAACTTGTGGGCATTGCAACAGAAGTGATATTTTTCAGAGGAATTAGAATGAGGAAAGCTTTAATGAGTGTTAAAAAGACCAGAAAACTTTCTTCTTTAAATATTCTAAATCAAATTTGAGAATGATCTTCTATAGCAGTTCTCCCAGCTGCCCTTCTGGATTCCCTCGAACTGAAGAGGGAATTTCCATACACCTTGGATCTAAAATCTTTAAGGTTTGGCTTCAAACTTTGTTCAGTATTATCCATATTTAAGAGCATTTAAAAATGCAACTTTTAAAGCAGCCATCGGCGTTCCCTCCGGAATCCAAAATGACAGATTTAGTATGGCAAGTTTCAAGGATACTGGGACATGCAGAAATTTGTTAAGCATCAGGATAGGCTTTTCAGCTGATATGGCTGTATTTCTCCATAAGTTGATGCTTGGGTTCAAAAGGCTGAGAACATAAGTTTACCGTCTTTAACCAAAGAATACATTTTAGATTTGAAAACTGATTAAAAGTAGGGTAAGGTAGGAATTCAGGCCTCAGTACTACTAACGGAGATTTATGTAATCTTCTAATTTTAGATTTGGAAATGCCACACAGTTCTCTAGCTTATGACAGTTTTGAGTTCCAACCTCCACTGCCACCTGGGTCTCCATCGATTGCAACTCCACCCCCATTGCCACGAGGAACTCCTCCATGTACTCCACCCAACTTCACATCCCCTCTACCTCCAGCACCTACTGCCTCTCTTCGCAGGAATAGTCCAGCATCAACTCCTTCCAGTGATTCTGCTCAGCCAAGAGTGGGGGATTCAGCCATGGATGAAGATACTTTGACCCTAGAAGAGCTTGAGGAGCAGCAGCGATTGATTTGGGCTGCACTTGAGCAGGCAGACAGTACAAACAGTGACTCTGATATACCTGCTGATACACCTTTAACTGGAAACTCTGTTACATCATCCCCATCTAGGAATGAACTGGACATTGTTCCAGAAGGAAGAACATCTGAGAAGCTGGTTGGAATGGAAATTGGGATTTCAGACACTAGTATGCAGATATCCAAAAATGAACATTCTAAAAGTGACCCTGATTCAGGGGATGGATTGCTTGACCTAAAGGAAGGTGACACTGATCATGTGGATTCTGAAGGCATTCTGGAGAACAGCATTATAGGCTCAAAATGTGAGGTTAACAATGGAGGAAATGAAGGTGTTACTCATGTGGTCATTAGTACTGAATCATCTACAAAAAATTCAAATCCTATTCCTGACATGAGCAAGTTTGCGGCAGGAATAACACCATTTGAGTTTGAAAATATGGCAGAATCAACTGGTGTTTATCTTCGAATACGAAGTGTATTAAAGAATTCCCCAAGAAACCAGCAAAAAACCAAAAAGGCTTCAGATTAACTTGTCTTCCTTTAAGGTTTTATGGTGCCCCCAAAAGAAACTTAAAGTATCCACCAAATTGGATAATCTCATGCTCTTTTTGTGAAACTCTTTTTAGTAGTTAAGAGTGGACTAATAATTCTTCTCTATTCTTCCCTAGAGGGTTTTTTTATTTTATTTTATTTTTTTTAAGTTCATGCAGGGCTTCCATTTGACCAGGACCAGTGTTAACCGTTCAATATATGAGAACTTGACTAAATCAAAACCTTCCACTAAGGGATGTAAGGACTATTGATTTATTTGTTCAGCATATTTTACACTCTTATATACATGAAACTCTTAAAACAGTGAGTCATCGGTTGCTGTTTAATATTTTGGTTAAGATTTATACTATCGTTAATAGTGAGTTTCAGGTGGAATGGTGGTTTTTATCTGTTCTTTGTACATTAGTCTGCTCTTTCTACATTTTGCTAATTATCCTGTAGATAAGTTTAATATATTACAGTTTTTAAAAATTCCAATATTTTAAAATGTTCCACATGAAAAGTCCTGGCAATCAGATGGGAATAATCAGGGATGACCAGCATTATCCTCACCACTTCGGATATTTTTTATAAATTTAAGTGTGGGTCAATTTTTAAGCACCACTTCTACCTTTTGTAACATCATTCTTTATGTAAACTTGCTGTACATACCTGTTCATTTGTGTGTACAGAGGTTTTAATAAATGAGTTTTCATATAAATATTTTCAAAAATGGTTGATTCTCAAGCATCAAAGCTCCAATAAGAAACTTGTTACTACAGCTACATGAAAACTACAGCTGCTTGTCTGATTTAATTTGTCAAGTATGTAAATTGTTATACATACTTAAAAAAATATGTTGAAATATGAGAATTAATGCAGTTTAGAAAATCTCTGAACTTGTGCTTTGCCATAAAATACATTTTTAGTTATTAAAGTAAGTACTTAAAATCATAGGGTTAGAAGGAACTGCAAGGGTCAGCTAGTCTAACCCCCTGCCAAGATGCAGGGTTTGTTGCATCTAAACCAGAGGAGGGCAAACTACAGCCCACAGGCCACATCCGGCCCGTGGGACCATCCTGCTTAGCCCCCAAACTCCTGGCCCAGGAGGCTAGCCCCCGGCCCCTACCCCGCAGCCTCAGCTCACTCGCTCCGACGCAGTGCTCTAGGCGGCGGGGCTGTGAGCTTCTGGGGCAGCACAGCTGCAGAGACTGGCCTGACCTGGTGCTCTGAGCTGTGTGGTGGTGGTAGCGGCGGCGTGGCCCGGCTCCAGCCGGATGGTGTGGCTGTAGTGCAGCCAGCCACCGGTGCTGCAGGTAGTGTGGTAAGGAGGCAGGGAGTGGGGGAGTTGGATAGAGGACAGGGGAGTTCGGGGTGGTGGTCAGAGGGTGGGGGTGTGGATATGGGTCGGAGAGGAATGGGGCTCCAGGGGGGCAGTCAGGAAGATGGAGGGGATTGGATGGGGTGGCGGGGGGCCGTCAGGGGACAGGGAGAAGGGGGTGGTTGGATGGGGCAGGGATCCGGGGGCAGCCATCAGGAATGAGAGGAGGGGTTGGATGAGGTGGGTGGGGGCAGTCAGTAATGGGGATTCCGGGGCGGTCAGGGGACAGGGAGAAGGGGGTGGTTGGATGGGGCAGGGATCCGGGGGCAGCCATCAGGAATGAGAGGAGGGGTTGGATGAGGTGGGTGGGGGCAGTCAGTAATGGGGATTCCGGGGCGGTCAGGGGACAGGGAGAAGGGGGTGGTTGGATGGGGCAGGGATCCGGGGGCAGCCATCAGGAATGAGAGGAGGGGTTGGATGAGGTGGGGATCTGGGGGCGGTCAGGGGACAGAGAGCAGGGGTATGTGGATGGGGCAGGGGTCCCAGAGGGGCCATCAGGGAACAAAGTGGGTTGGAGGGGCAGGAGCCGGGGGGTGGGGGGGCAGATAGAAGATGGGGGCTGGCCCACGACCCCCTCCCCTAACTGGCCCTTCATACAATTTACGAAACCCAATGTGGCCCTCAGGCCAGAAAGTTTGCCCGCCCCTGGTCTAAACTATCCAAACCAGATGGTTATCCAGGCTCCTTTTGAAAACTTCCAGTGAAGAAGCTTCCACAATCTCCCGAGGCAGTCTGTTCCATTGTCCTACTGTTCTTACAGTTAAGAAGTTTTTCTTGAGATTTAATCTAAATCTGCTATGCTGTAGTTGTGAACCCATTGCCTCTTGTCCTGTCTTCTGTGGCTAAAACTGCTTAAATAGTTGAGGTATAAAATTGTCATAATTTTGAAGAAAGTCTTCTGGATTATAAGTAACTCTAAATTCTCTTTAATCTACTGTTTATCACTAAGATTTTTTAAAATCCTTTTTTATGAAGGACCTACGGATGAATTGGCTGGGCCTTATTGCAGTACTGCCAGTAGAAGGAGCCCTTAGATAGCTAGCCAAAGCTTTTGTTAACAGTTCATCAGTGCTGGCAGTGGGTTTGTTCTATTTAAATGCAGGGAAGAAAAATAAGTTGCCCAGTAAGAAAGATGAACAGAGGAAGCAACTTCTTATTTTCAAGACTCTTTGAAGCTATTTCAAAAAGAGGAAGAAGAATGAAACTCTGATACTAATATTAATGATTTTGTTTTAACAAATACTAGTCAAAGTTGCTGACAGGAGCTTTGGAGCCCACAGTCCTCCACCCACAGAACAGGTACAGAATAAGCAGTAGCAATGCAAGATTTCAGACCACCCTTTGAAGTGTGAAATAGCTTTTCAGTTTGAAACACTTCTAAATATTTTTACAGTCAAAGATTTTTAAAATCCAAAAAAAATGGGCTGAGTTAGTATTCCTGTATATAAATACAGTCCCCTTCTGGAAGATTTTCTTTACTAGAGAGGATACAATAGGAAGAAGAGTGATAGTTTGTTTGGACTTGTCAGTGCTATGATTGGATTGTTTAGCTGTGGAAAGAAATAATAAGTTAGCATTTGCACTACGTTAAAATGTTCTAAACTGAGTGATTTATTTCTGAACTTTTACCTTGCCGGGGGTGGGGGGGGGTATAGAATACCACATTATGGAACAAGAGAGACTTTATGCTCATATCCTTTCCCAAATAGATAGTTCCTTACTGAGGGCTGGATTCTGCCTGACTCACATGCAAATAATGCAGCACAAGATATGAGGTAATCAAGACCTATAATGTCCACACCTTGGGTGTGTTGAGGCACTTATGCCTTTGAACATTCACTTGCCATTTTTTAATCCCTCCCCACACCTGGAAGGCATTTTATAGCACTTGTGAAATTATTTTACTTAACATGTGTGGCCTAATTTTACAGGCATATGTATTTTATTTACTGAAATATGAAGTTTTTAAAAATTGTTTGAATTGTACTTAAACAACCCTTTAACGCTATTTAGCCTTTTAACTATATATACAGTATGTTCACAATAAATCCATTGTGCCATTTTTTAACAGCTCAGAATAGAAAATTATTCCATAAAGGATAAGTTGAATTGGGAAGAAAGTGGAATACAACTGTTAATTCTCCCTTGTGGCACTTTAGAGACTAACAAATTTTTCAGCATGAGCTTTCATGAGCTACAGCCCACTTCTTCAGATGCACCTGTTTACATTATTTCATCTGGCACTATTCATTGTATATTTTAGCTTAAATAGAGCAAAGAAGACCCAAGCCATAAATTTGAGAAAATTACTGCTCTCTCCAGTCAGTCAGATTTGCAGTATATAGTGGATATCATTAACTCTACTAAAATTTAGTATAATCATTACTACTTTATGCTCGGAGTTCTAATAAATCTGTACAGAAAAACTTTTTTTTTCACTACATTTAAATTAACTGCATTTTCTTATTCTATCCATATAATTGAATAGCTACAAACATGATTTCTCTTTACAAAGTAGGCTGCTAGATTCCAATCTTAATCTCCAATGATCTTTAAAATCAAACTGTTTAACTTTTCATTAGGCTGTAAGTCTCAATGCCTGATCTGTCCAAAAACAAAATTAGAAATCTCTGTGTTTTGTGGTCCAGACCTGGCTTGGATGAATGTGCTTTAAAAATGGGAGGGGAGACAAAAATAATAGCAAGTTAACATAGATTTTTTTTTAATCAAACTCAAAATATCAGGGAGACAGTGGGCATGTATGCCAGTCTCAGAACAGCTAATAAATCTTCAACCATAGCTTAATTTTCTTTTTCATGGTAATGGTCACTTCTTGCCTTAAATTGCATAATTTTATGGGTAATATGTTCAGCATTTTACTCCTTTTGAGAAGTAAAATTACTGTGTCAGAGCAAAAGCAGTGGGCAAATTAATGTTTGCCCGCTTCCACCTGAAGTCAGTAGAGCTGTACTAAGGCTGGATTTGGCCAATTAAGTTTTGACAGTAACAGATGTTCTCACTGCTGCTAGCACAGATATGACTGAGAATCTTAATTTCCAAATAACTTTTGGGTTGACTTTAGTCAAACTTTATACAAAAGTCAGTGTGTTGTTAGACTAGACCCTTTTAAAGACATATGCCTCTATGTATTGAATCTTTCTAGCTTTGTTTTCCATGCCTACTCAATATTTAAGTAGTTTCAAGGCTTTGAAATAATTTTTGATATGCTATCTCTACTTGAGTCTATCTGCAAGATGGGCTTTTTATCCCAGAAATCACCTTTCATTTCAGTTGCTCAGTTTTGCTGAGAATGTATTTTCTTGATTATTTTAAAATTTCTATTCATATTATGGTGATGGGTGTGGTGTAGGAACCTAGATTACGCATTCATTTTAATAAGCTCTAATAACACTTGGTATGAGATAGGTATGGTGTGAACAGACACTGATCAAGTTTTCCCACATCCCTCTGCCAATGTGATTCAGTTCTGACTTGCATCACTTCTGCTATTCTAGTCTTGATGCTCTTTTCAACAGAAATTCTATAAACATTGGGCATGATTACCAATAGGTAGTAGGAGAATCCATACTCATTTTTACCTCAAATTACTACATAGGAGCCCAAGTCTTAAAAACTAAATACCATGTATTACCCCTTCTCCCCCTCTTCCCACACAGAACGGTTGAAAAGTTGCATTAGAAAACATATCAGTAGTGTGGCATTCAAAAACTAGTAGCAGTCAAAAGGGAGTAATTTAAAAATGCAAATGGAATACTTTTGAATTAGAACAAATTTGAATTGACAGGTTAACACTAACTAAACAAGTAATCTCTGCCCAACATCATTTGTTTTTTTGTTTGGTCTGTTTTTTGTATTGTATGTTTTTGTTTTTGTTTTGTTTTTTGTTTTTATTGAGGAGAGACCAGCTGCATTTATTACAATATCAATAGATCAGTCAGACCAGTAGCTTGGTCTCAAGAGTGACTAGTACTTGCTGTTTTAGAAGAGAAAGATATGACTGTAGCCAGTATGAGTTTGCTGCTGTGGAGGTTATCTGGCATCGGGAAGCTTGCTCTTCTGTTATCTTAAATGACAAATTTATTGTTCATAAATGTGATATTGGATTTGTCAAGTCTGTGAGCAGCTGTTTTACTGTCTTAGACCTCTCAAACTGTAGAGTTTTTTTAAGTATGTTTAATATCCTCTGTTAGGGAAATGGATCCCTCAGATCCCTGCCAATGGGATACAGAACTTTTAATCTTTTAGTCACTAGCTCAAATCCAGGTCAAGTAACAAGCAATGAAAATGGATTGTCAGCTGTTTAGTGGTCTGCATGTCAAATGTTGGTGTGTGTTGTGATCATCTTTTGACTAAAACTGCACTGAAACAGTCATCACAACTAGTCTCCTTCTCAGCCGGAGCCAGATATTGTATTGCTGGATTATCCTCTTGCCCCGAGAAGTGTTCACTCTAGAACAGGGTCGATGGATGCTGGTGCAGGGGAGTGTAGAGAAGTTTGGACTGCTGCTGCCTGTGCTGTATTTGTTCTGTTGATGAACAGGGTACTTCAGTCTCCAGGGCTGTCAATTTGGCAGTTTTTGCAAGCACTGAATTCACCTCAGGAAGGAGAACATCTGACACATGACCTGTAATTGGGGATGCAAATCTTTTCTGAGTTTGCTCCCATTTTTGGAACCGTATATTTGGAGCATTTAGTATAGTGAAATGCAATCAGTATTAATAAGACTATTCTTAAATATGCTTACTTGAAATTTTAAATCTCTGCAGTACATTCAGTCATCAGTTGGGATGTAACTGCTATCCTGTAGTTATTTATGTAATCTAAGTTGGTTGTAATATGTAGGTATTAATAGAATACCAAGTGCTTTAAATATGAAAATGAACCACAGCTAAAAATTTTATCAGATATTTGCAAGACACACTAACTTTATGTTGTAATATATATTTTCTTTCAGTAAACTCTGGAGGGTGGGATATCCATTAGATAAGTCCAAAAGGAACAAAAACCATTTAAATGTATTAAATTGAGTCAGAGTGTGTCAGGCTAAATAGGAATCCTATGCTACTGTGTACCACCCAAATCATGTACCAAGACTGTGTTGTCTTTAGACAGAAAAATTTGTAATTGAAAGTGAATGACTTTGCAGACTGATTCACCTCCCTGAGAGCATATTTTTGTGTTACAGGGAGATTGATTAATCAGAGGAAAAAGACTAGCAATTTAGTCATCAAAAAGCCGTTTATTAATAGGGTGGATTTAATGGCGTTAAAATTAACATGTTGTGTACATGACTATTGTATTATTTGAAGCATTTTAGGGTTAGTGAGCATACAACATTGCAAAGTCATCTATAGTGAAGCCTGTCTTGTGTTCTTTCTATTGAGTCCTTAGGGGAAAAAATTGCCTACTCAGCGGTTCTCAAACTTTTTGTATTGGTGACCCCTTTGACATAGCAGGCCTCTGAGTGTGACCCTCCCCTTCTAAATTAAAAGTGGAGGAGGGAGTTAATTTAATTTTAAATTAACAGGCTCAGGCCATCAGCCTTGCAGCTGGTGGAGCTGGGGCTGTTAGCTCCCACCAGCCATGGGGCTGACAGCTCACAACCCCCAGGTGGTAATCTTGTGATCCCCTGAGGTGTTGTGATCTCCAATTTGAGAGCTCCTAAAAACCCAAACACAAATATTTTAAAGTGATCACTAAAGACTGACAGTTGCCTTTTGTAGGTGGGACTTTAGTGCAGCTTTCACTGTAATACATTGTAGTTGGAAAAACTTTTTTTTTAGCAAGTACATTAATCCTTTTAATTACCACTCTTTTTTTTTCCCCATTGCAGGACACTGCAGCAGAAGAAAATACACTTTTGGGTCACATCAAGGTGAGAATTATATTGAAGTTAAAATTGGTCTAAAATGAGGTAAGCAAACAAAGGGGGGGATCGATATTTAATAGCATCTGTTTTTCACCCAAAATATTGCTGTCTCAAGTACTGTGCAAAACTTGGTAGACTTTGCTTGCTGTAGACCTGCAATAAGGGAGGCATGGCTTTGGATTGACTTTTACTGGTCAGCTGAAGCAGGAAAGGAATCATTTTAGGCAAGTGATGAATGGGGAATTGTTTTTCCAAAGGATAACTCTCCTTGTGTAATTTTTGATCTAGCTTAGCTGTGAGAGTGGCTCTTGATTCTGCATTGGCTTACCAAGGTCACTAGTTTTGGGAGCGCTCTTTGTTACTGTTGTTTACCCAATGCAATGAATGGTACTTTACAAATATGTTAGAGGAAGTCCCAGACTCATGTGGCCTAACTTCAGTGTGGTGTCTGCCCCAAATAGTTTTTTATTCCAGACAAATTATATGTGAAACAGTTACAATACAACAAGGACTGGAGAGATCATTGATGCCTAATGTAGGAAAGCTGATTACAGAATTGTTTTCAATCTTTCACTCACCTTTGAGATTAGATTCCCAAAGTCTATTAGCTTATTGCAGGAGCCTCTTTCACAAATAAAATGTTTATCTAAGTCTGCTTTACATGCCAGCATATTTTACACAAGTCCCACTTTTTCTCTCTCTCCTGTTTTGTCAACTGTTCATTGGACTTTATACCACATAATTACACACACACACACTAACTGTTGTCCTGTTACTTGTGTTTGGAAGATTACATAACACAGTATTCAGCTGGATCAGTCAAAAGATATCACATGTACACATCATGGAGAATTCAAGGAGGCAATTAAATACAAATGAGAGCCAGAACAAAAGTAAAATGGAAACAAATGCAGTTGTCGTTCTTTAATTAGTGTATGTAGTAACTTGGTAAAATAATATTTATTGGATAATTAAGCAATTTTGCTTGAGAGCCTCCCTTCACTGAACAGAGTCCTGCTATGTACAGGAGGAGGAAACAATAGGAATCCCAGTCAGTGCACAGATGAAACTGAAATATATAAGAAGAGCCATAAACGGAGTGCAAACTGGGAACAAGCAACTGAAGAAGTGAATAGAAGCATAACGGCCAAATAGATTTCCTGTGTTACATATTGCAAGCGTAGCTATTTTTCTGCTTCACAGAATATTTTCTCTTGCGTGCGTCCATGCTGCTGCTTACTGATGAAAGTCTGTGGGGACAGAGATCTTCATCTTGCTGGAAGGCCATTCTCTGTGTTCATTCCTTAGTGCAATAAAAGTCAAATTTTGGCAAATGTTCTATACACTGCAGCTTCTAGAAGAGAAAATGGCTATTTGGCATAAAGTAACACTATCCTTTCTACACTAGATGAATATTGCACTTTGTTTTTGCATAAAGTCACTTGTAAACTGACTTTATTTATAAATCACTTCACATGTTTATTATATCAGTGAGATCCTATAGGATGTTTATCATAAGAGCCTCAGTACAAGTAAACTCGACTTATGTCTATTTGGTACCAAATGGGGAGGAAAAACATTAAGAATGCAAAAATAGAAGGATGAACACACACCAGTCATGTTTGGATTGATTGTGGTGATGATTGAAAACTTAGCAACTAAGCTTTACGATGAAATATGATAGCTTGGGTCAGATGCACTGTTTATTACATTCCTAGCCATAACCAAGGCTGTGAGATCTTTGGGAGAGTGCCTGTCTCTTATTACCTGTGCAACATCTAGCACATTGTAGCCTGTAGATACTACTAGATATAAGTAGCGACAATAGGGCTTATTCCCTACCTTTTTGTATACTAAAACCTGTAAGGGGAGGGGAGAGAATCTTTCACTACATGCTGGAAGGGCAGTCGGGAAATGCACAGAAAGGGTAGACAGTTGCAAAATTTAGATATGCTACTTTTTTATAATTTAAAAATTAATCTAATTAAACTGAGGACTGGGTTTCTAAGGAGAGTATTCCCAAAAATGTGTTTAAAAAAGAATAAAATGTTTTCTGCTATTCTGAAAGCTCTAATTGGTTTAGAGATTGTACAAAGATGATGAGAAAATGGAAGGAAGAGCAGTGAGTCACTTTTCCTCATTCACTGAAGGAAAAGATCCTCTAGGACTGAAATAGGCCTAACCAGGGCTGGCGCTTCCATTTAGGTGACCAGGATTTGGGAGGGCGGCAGACTGTTCGCCTGCGGAGGGTCCGCTGGTCCCATGGCTCCGGTGCAGCATCTGCAGGCACGCCTGCGGCAGGTCCACCGGAGCTGCGGGACCAGCGAGCCGCCCCTGCGCCTAGGGTGCCAAAAACACTGGCGCCGCTACTGGGCCTAACTTATTGACACACATTACTATATGATTATGAGACCGGAAGTTGTGTTCTAACTGCATGTCTGTGGGATGTCCAGTGATTCACAGTGTTAAGGGGGTAGGAAAAAGTGCACAGAGTATGCCTCAGACCATGAAGCTAAACTATAGTAGACCTATTAGAATCTAGGGGTTCCTTGTTTCCAGTCCTGTGTCTAGTCCACTACTGTACCATTTGGCCACTGTTGCCAATGCTTTGCAAGTGAGAACAAAGTACCATAGCATTTGATTGATGGCAGGGTGGTCCCTCCTAACTCTCCATTCTATTCTCCAGCTATTCTTTCTTCAGGGGTATACAATAAAGCTCTTAATGGAATGAGAGTTCAACTAGAACTACATTTAAAAATTATTGCCCATTTTGTTATAGTTGGAGGCTTTTTAAACTGTGCTTTACCCAATTCTTGTTTCAGGAGTTAGGGATTACCATTTTAGCTTGCTTTCTTTTCCTACAAATAATAAGCTATTCTATATCGCTTACTTGTATATATTTAATCATTTAATGCTGTTTTATTCATTTTGGCCAGTAAACCTTCAAATAAAGCAACATACCTTCCAATCACTTCTCACTTTCTAGTTCCTATGCATTAGTACAGTGCTGTTTTTTGGTGTGGTGTTTTTTTCTTTTTTTTTTTTTTTTACTTCATAGAGCTGCACCATATGTATTTGAATTGTGATTTAAAACACACAGAAAACCACAGTAGTTGTACATAGAATAAGAACTACTAAATGACTGACCTAGTCTCCCTCCATCTTTAGGATATAGGGAAAAGCCACTTACCCAAATCAACAGATTTTTTTTCCACTGATTTCAGTGAGAGCAGGAGTAAGCAGCAATCCTTACTCTTAATCTTAGATATTAAATTTTTATATAGTTTGTGTGTGTTTAAAAGGCCCCTTGAAACATATTATTAGAACTGTTTATGTAGAATGTTAAAAAAAAATTACTGTATACTATTAGTGTACTCTACAACAGGAACTCATTTATCAGGAAAAACAAATGCTTGGTACTTACAGAGGGCAGGAAGAATACTTTGGTTCAGTGCTGATATAAACTTCAATGTGAAAAGCACTCAATAGAGATATGCCATCTTTGATCTGGTCTAGATGCTATACAACCACAGTGGGGTCTGAGTTCATGACTAGGACTCCTAGGCACTACAATAAAACAAAAGAAATTTACACTGCTCTTTACAAATTAACACCTGGTGGGAGTCTGATTCTGCAGCCCTTACTCTCACTCATGAGTGGAGCCCTGCAAATCTGCAGCTATCCACAGACCACTTCTGTGGATCAGATAGAAATTTTGTGTCCACACAAGCTTCTATTCATGGATGTCAGTGAAAATACTTGTGTGAGTAATCCTTATTCATACATCAGTAAGGTTTGCAGGATCAAACACTTAAGCCATAAGCACAGGATTGATCTGTCACTGAATTTTTTAAATTAAACACAATGTACTAGTTAAAGCATTATTTTTATGATAGAAAATCTTAATATCCTTCCTCAACTAAAACTTATTGGGGGAGGATGGGGGAAATCAAAGACTGAGGATCGGCATCAGTATTTGGTTCAATAACATGTAACAATTAGAATAAAAGCTTGTACTTAACACTTAGAGATTGAAATTCTACCAGACATTGATAAACACTGATCAGTTTATTTTAAACCAGTTATTTAGAGTCCCTGTTGCCCTCTTTTTCTTTGTGCTTTCACAGGCTGAGCTGCCAAAAGGCTGGGCTCATGCCAAGGGATGAGGGAAAAATTAAATACAAATCCCAATTAGGTTTAATTCAGCAGCTAGCGCAACTGCTTTTTTGTGTCCCTTTTGTTTGGACGGTATCTCTCATAAACCAACTGATCTCTGGGACTGCAAACTCAGGTCTGCTTCAGGACTAATACAGCAGAGGCCTAGGACAATATTGTCTGGAAATTGCACACCAGGCAAGAGGTGGTAACTTGGAAGTGAAACAGAGTCCTTTGTATCAGGCTTAAGAATTTATCTAAAACAGCTGGTGCCACTGGCATTAACAGGCAAATAATTTTTTAAAGTTAGAAATAGGATGACAAGTCCTCATAGGGATTACTTTATAAATGTATTAGAAATGAAAATAATTTGTGTTTTGGGGTTGTGAATGGAAGATAAATTTGTGGGTATTAAGACAAAAGGAAAGGCAGATAAAAGCAGCAAACAGTGAAGTGATTTGCCTGTTAAGATCTAGGCTTATTTGTATTGCCCCGTCTCATATCCTTTTCTCCCCTTCTATTCATACTTATTTGCCAGAACAGCTCATTACTAAAACGGTCAACAGTAGGGTTAGCCACATTCCCTTCCTATTGTCTCTCCCCCCCACCCTCCCCTTGTGGGGACAAAGCCTTTTGTGAAGAGAAAGGCCCTGGTGTAGCACTTCTATTTCTCTATACTCTTGCTTTTTCTTATGTCTGACCATTCCTTCGGGGAGCACCAGCCGTGCGGCTGTTGCCATGGTCCTCGGGAGCTCCAGAGCTGTGGGCTCTCCAGTGGGCTGTCTCTGTCTTGTCAATTTCAAAGCCACAGCCCTGGGAGGAACGTGAGATACTGATACGTCGGGTCCTTGTGCCTGGGAATGACAAGCTTTCCCTTCACCAGTGAAGGGGGACGATCCGGGGATTTTAAGGGATGGGGCATTCCTAGCAAGGGCTGACTCTCAAATTGTCCTTTCCGTGCTGGAAAATCTTCTCCCTCCTACTCTCCTATGCTGTCCCTCCTTCCATTGACAGGGACGGGTCTTAGCCCCACTCTAGCAGCAGGAGAGGGGCGGGGGAGTGCAGAGAAATTCCTTCTCCCCCCCAACCTGGGCAAGGGCCTTCTGACATTTCCTGCACCCGGAGAAGGCGAAGGATCCCCGACCCGCCGGCCTCCCGGTGTGTGAACGAACAAAGGCGGAGAGGGAAGGAATGGGAGGCGGGGAGACAAAGGGACGGAGGAACAGGGAAGGGGGGGGCCCTCTACTGCAGTCTCCGCCTTGAAGTGCCTGGGGCCCGGCCGGGCGCAGACGTCTGTCTACCCCGCCCCCTCCGAGCCGGAGAGGCGCCACCGCCGCCGCAGAGGGGACGGAGCCGCAGCGAGGAGGAGACACGGACGGTGAGGGGGCCTGCTGGGGCCGAGCCCGCGGCGGAGCTGTGACCGGGGCTCGCCGGGAAGGGGTCTGGCTCTGGGGAGGGGGCAGCTGGAGCCGTCTCCGGCGCGCGGGCCTTGGCTGCCCTCCCTGTTGCGGCTTCCTGCTCGCCGGCGGCTCCTCTGGGCTCGGCGCGCGCCCTGCCCGAGGGGGCGGCGGGACCCGCCTCAGGCTGGGGGGAGCTGGACCCCGCGGCCGGGGGTTTGTCCCTGCCCCGCCTAGGTGGGTGGCTGGGTGAAGGGCGGGGGCCCCTCGGCGGCCTGGTGATTTGCCCCCCACCCCCGGCTCTGGCGTTGCCGGGGTGACAGCGAGCGGGTAGCGGGCCCGAGTGGCGTGTGCCATGGCTCCGCCTGACCCTCTTCCCAGCGGGAACCGGGGCCAGGGCAGCGGTGCGTTTCCACAGCCCCGCTCGGGCCCAGAGCGCTGGCCGCACTCCGCGAACTGGGGGGGAGGCCGCACCGGGCGGCGAGCAGGAATCAACTGGTGTGTGGGGTGGGAGCGCGTCGGCCCGGGAGGTCAGAGCCGGTCTCGTCCCCGCCAGGAAGCGTTACGGGATCTTTAAAGCCCCTGTAGAGCCTAGCGGGGTTTCCCCGCTGCCAGCGGAAAGGCCTGCGCCTAGGAAACTGTCTGAACTTTGTCTCGGGCTTGGAAGGAGCAGTAATGTCTTGAGCCGTTTGTGATTTGAATCGTTGTTTTTTTCTGGGGTGTCTAGGTGCTGTCACGTGCCGCTCATTATTATTTGCTAGATGTTGATACATGGCTTGTTTATCAGTCATCTGATTTTCTTTAAAAAGAGTACCCTGAGTTTCACGTTTTAAGACAGGGGTTGGCAACCTTTCAGAAGCGGTGTGGCGAGTCTTCATTTATTCGCTCTAATTTAAGGTTCCGTGTGCCAGTAGTACATTTTAACGTTTTCAGAAGGTCTCTTTCTATAAATCTATAATATATAGCTAACCAATTCTATGTAAAGTAAATAAGGTTTTAAAAATGTTTTAAGAAGCTTGATTTAAAACTAAATTAAAATGCACAGCCCCACAGACTGGTGGCCAGGACCCATGCAATGTGAGTGCTACTGAAAGTCGGCACATGTGCCACAGGTTGCTTACCCCTGTTTTAAGCTTTGTTCCCTATGTTTCCATTATTTTTGAAAATTGCTGATCTGCAGATGACATCCACATGTGCCACCTCACCAACTAGGGAACTTCTGTCGCTATCAATTATTGTGTTAGATTCAAAAGTGGGTCTAGCAGCTTCTTAGTGGTTGTGGTATTTGGGGATTTTTTTATTTTTTGGTCTCTTCCTAAACCAGACAAGGGGAAGAAGCATTGCCTAGTGGTTAAAGCATAGCACAGCGCCAGGAGAATTGAGTTATTTTCCTTTCCTAACTCTGGGCAGGCCACACAAACTGTGTCGTGCCTTATCTTCCTACCCCCATTTTACAGCTGAGGTAACTAAGCGCATTCAGAAATTGCTCTGAGATCATTGGGTGTGAAGAGTTAGAGTGTGGAGTATGTGTTGTAAAAACAAGGATCTGAGGTAATGTTATAAATACCTTTTAGGGAATGTAAACACAAAGAGAGGAGGATTGCAGGAGAGGAGATACAGGGGGAGGACCTTAATGGCTGGTGTTCTGTTGTGTATTTTAGTTAAAGAACTCATGGGTGGTATACAACCTTAACTTTTCTGTTGAAACTGTCGATGCCAGGGAGTAAACTCTTATTTTCTTCCTGATACAACATGAAATGGAATTGCAAATGAAGAGAAACTGAGCACCATATTTGGTTATTTTTCTTTAACAACAAGGTATCTTGGGCCTTGTCTATACCACAATGTTTTGTCGACAAAAGTCAGCTTTCATCGACAAAGCAGAGGAATACACAGAACAGTGCTCCTCCTGCCAATTTAACTCCCCCACTACGCTGACAAAATAAAACTACCTTGCCAAGTGGCATAGAGCTCTTTGTGACGTAATTAAAGTGACACAGTGCACTGTCTACATTGACACTTACTTATGTCACCCCAACTTGCCTCCAGGAGGTGTCCCACAATGCCCATCATGACTGCTCTGGTCAGCAGTTTGAACTCCACTGCCCTGCAGATACGCAAGGCATGTGCCCTTTCCCAATTTAAAGGCTCAGGAATTTTTGAAGTTCCTCTTCCTGTTTTATCTTGATCAGCATGGACTGTTCAAACAGCATCTTCCCAGCTGACCAGATGCTGGCTTTCCACATCAGACGCATTCCTGCAGGGAGTACACTGGAGCTGTTGGGTCTGTGGGGAGAGGAGGCTATGCAGTCGCAGCTTTGCTCAAGCCGTAGGAACTTTTGATATCTATGAGCAGATTGCTTGTGACATGCAGAAGGGACCCGAAAGGGACATGCAACAGTGCTGTGCTAAGATCAAGGAGCTGAAACAGGCCTACCAGAAGGCAAGCGACAGCAGCAATGACTCGTGCAGCGTTGAAGACATGCCACTTTTATGAAGAGCCGTGTGCCATTTATGACAGTGACCCCACCAACAAGAGCCCCATGGATACTTCGCGGGGACTGGAGGCTGCGGCCAGCGGAGTCATCCATGAGAACAAAGTGGTGGATGAGGCAGTGGAGTTGGAGGAGGATGTAGAACGTGCAACAGGGTCATCTGGTGGCATGGCAAACCAGGACTGTCTTTTGATTCTAGAGGGGTATAGCCAGTCCTATCAGCCTGGCTCCAGTGCTCATGAAGCAGGAGAGGGAAGCTCTGGTAAGCATGCATTTTTCTTTGATACTACGCAGTGTTAACCATTGAGATCTCACTTACTTTATTATATGGTAAAGGAGGGATAAGGGATAGAAATTAACAACAGAGTCTATGCAGTGGGGGCCTAGTGGAAAAGTTTGTTAGTGTACACAGGGATGTCCTGGGAATCTTCCATAGAGATCACTAGGAAACTTTTGTGTAGGTACTCTACAATCCTGTGCTGAAGGTTCCTTGGCAGAGCTACCTTGTTTCTCCCCCTGCTGTAGGAAACTTTTCTGTGCTAACTGGCAATTATTTCTGCGGGGACCAAAACGGTAAACAGGTGAGCAGCATACAGACCCAGTCTGAAGCTGCATGCATACAGGAAATGCACCCTTGCATCCTGGGTTACTCTCAGGAGTGAGATATCGGGTTCGATTACCTCAGCCTATGGAAAAGGGTGCCAGTATTCAGAATACTCCTCCTACACGCATGTAATGATCCTCTTCGCAAACCACCTAGACCCTTGTCCTTTCTTGCCCATTCCCCCTTCCCAACCCCACCCTCCCCACGGAACTTACCATATTTGGGACACTGTTTTTGGCTTATGCAAATGTGCCCTTGAGGATTAACTCCTGCACACTGGCGGAACACCTCTGTTAGATAAACAGGCGAACCAGAAGGAGTAAGGAGGATAAGTTTAGAGAGGTGCTGCAGTCAACAGATGCAGCACATAGTGAAACAATAGCATGGAGGGAGCCACTTAATGAAAAACTCAGGCTGGATATCTTGGAAAGTAGATGTGGGCAGGAGCAGATGATAGATGGATAGGAGAGGATGATAACACTACTGGAGGGTCAGACAGCACCCCTTGTAATCCACACCTAGAGAGTGGTTTCATGATGAAAGCTGAAGTTACACATAGCTGTGAGAGCATGAACCAAGAGACTGCTCCTCATTGCTGTGTCACCCGTTTGAAAAACAATACACTTTATCCTTTTTTTAAAGTTTAGTCTTTGAAACAAAGTGAGTCTTTATTTGTGTCATGCACATGGTAGTTGCTGCTAAAATTCAAGCACAGTGGCCATAGGCAAAAACATTTTTTCACTACAATGAAAGCTCAGAAAGCAAGCATTGCGAGGGTCATTTAAGGTGGTAAGTAAACATTGCCTGACCAAATGCATCACATAAAGGCACATTACTAGTGCTTGTTGTCAAAATGCTCCAAAATGCCTCACTGATTCTGATAGCACCCCACCCCACTTCCCCGAGCTGCTTTAATTGCCCTGGTATCTGGCTGCTTGAAATCAGCAGCCAGATGATCCACCTAGTGCTCCACCCATGGGGCTTCGCAGATGTTATGCAGAGCATAGCAGGCTGCTGTGACCATCGGAATATTTTCCTCACTGAGGGCTAACCTCCCAAAAAGGCAGCATCAGCAACATTTTAATCTGCCAAAGGCACATTCAGTGGTCATTTGGCACCTGCTGAGCCTGTTGTTGAAGTGCTCCTTGCTGCTGTCTAGGTTCCTGGTGTAAGGATTCGTGAGCAACAGGAGCAAGGGGTTGGCAGGGTCTCTCTTGATCACTATGGGCATTTATACATCCCTCATTGGAATGTTCTGATCTGGAAAGAAAGTTCTAGGGCTTGGCTACATTGGCACTTTACAGCACTGCAACTTTCGCGCTCAGGGGTATGAAAAAACACCCCCCTGAGCGCTGCAAGATGCAGCGCTGTAAAGTGTCAGTGTAATCAGGGCGGCAGCGCTGGGAGCACGCTACACCCATAAGGGATGTGGTTTACAAGCAGCGCTGGGAGAGCAGAGCTCTCTCCAAGTGCTGCGGCTCTGACTACACTCACACTTCAAAGCGCTGCCGTGGCAGCGCTCCCACAGCGCTGCCGGGGCAGCGCTTTGAAATTTCTAATGTAGCCATACCCCCAGTGTGCAAGTTTCTATACTGTCCAGTATTCCAATAGCATCCATGCATCATGAACGTTCTCTGACCAACTGAAACTGATGTCAATAAAACGGTCCCAGTGATCCACCAGCACCCTGCAAGACCATGGAGAAGTAGCCCTTTCGGGTGATGTACTCTGTTGCAAGATGGTCTGGGGCCAAAATTCGGATATGGATATGCTTGTCATCTATCGTCCTGCTGCAGCTAGGGAATCCCATTGCAGCAAAGTCATCAACTGTTTCCTGCACATTACCCAGCGTCATAATCCTTCATAGCAGGATGTGTTTAATGGCCCTGCACACTTGCATCACTGCAACCCCCATAGTGGACTTTCCAACTCCAAACTAATTCATGACTGACCAGTAGCAATCTGATTTGCCAGCTTCTACACAGCGATCTTCACTCACTGTGAAGGCAGCTATCATTCTGGTTTCTTTGCATGACAAGGCAGGGGCAAGCTCTGCACCCAGTTCCAGGAAGGTGGCTTTGCACATCTGAAAGTTCTGCAGTCACTGGCTGTCATCCCCTACGCCCATTATGATGCGATCCCACCACTCAGTGCTTGTTTCCTGACCCCAGTACCAAGGGTCCACTCTGGCAAGCTGTTCCATGAATGCCAGCACCAGTCTTGAATTGTTTGTTTCCCTGGCAGACAGCAGGGCAGGCATCTCTGTTTCACAGCTCATGAAATACTGCAGGACCATCTGCATTGTGCTCATATAACGCTCATCAGCAGAATGGTCAGCAGCTCAGGATCCATGATGTCAAGCTGAGATGGCGGGCACACAGTTTACAGAGGTCGTTAAAAAATGGCACACATCAAAGTGGGAAGCCTGTGGAATTATGGGATGGAAAGAATTGCATGATGAGATGGTGATCCATTCCCAGATCTCCCAGCGGCAGAGGGTGGCAAGTTGCACAGTAGGATACTCACAATGCAGCACTCTGTCGATGCAAGAACTCCGAGTGTGAATGCGCTCTGCAGACACAAGGAACGTTGTATGGATGTGCACAGACAATGTAATTTAAAGCAGCATATGGTCATTGACTTAACTCTGTTGTGTACACAGGGCTTTAGTCTTCGCCATATGTAAGTGTTTAGTTACTGGCAAGTGTGCGGTTCTTTGCATACTTAAAATACATGATAGTCTTAAAGTGCTAGTGGAAACAACAGTGTGATTGGGTTATTAGTCCTTCTGTAATTTAAAATAGCAGCATTACAGTCTCTTTGTTTCACTCAATACATAATAAAGGCTTTATTGTATTGTTGGGTCTGCATTAAACTTTAGTGTGTGTGATATATTTTCCCCTCTAATATAGAGTTGTGGGTATAAATTCTTTTTGAATTGTAGATCACCACTAGGGTCAGCTTTGCTGATTGTTGTATGGTTATATTGAGTGTATGTGTTTTGTCCCTTTCATAGAGTCCTTTATAATCAGAATTTTTTCTGTTCCTGGAAGTTTGTCTTAGACTGAGTCAGTGAGGTGAGCTAGGACATAGTTCGGGAAAAGTGCACAGTTCTCTAGTTTTGTAGATTATCAGGTCTTTGGAACTGGAGGACTAAATGCATTTAAACTGAATCAGTTTCATATTAACAAAAACTAGTTTAAAGTAGTGTCACTGATAACATCTCTGTTTCTGTAGCACTCATGTCTGGTTTTTCATTTAGCTGAATGTGGCTTATGCCAATTAACACTTAATTATTGTAGCTGCAACCTTTTCTGTTAAATTTTGCATGACATTCCTGCATAATAGAAATTAGAGGAAGAGAAGCTGTCTTAGGTCCGATCTAGCCTATCCCCTTCTCACCCAAGTGCAGGATTGTTCTGTACACTATGCTCTCCAGATTGATTTGGGCTTTGGTCCTGCAAATGTGCACTACCTTAAGCTCATACATGTTAGTAGTGCTGTTGATGTCAATAGGATTACTCATGTATGTAAAGTTAAGCATGTCTTTGTTGGATCCGGTCCTTAAAATCTACTTAAAATGGAGCTTTCAGCTCTTCTTTCAAGAGATCATTTCACTGCTCTTAATTTTTTCCTGATATTTAGCCTAAATTTTCCCTTGCTTAAAAAGATGTTGCCCACTTAAAAATCATGTGTTAAAAACAACTTTCTTTATTCATGTTATCAACAACTGCATATTAAAGATGAAATTTATTGATTAAATTTACTTGTCACTGGTTATGCTATTTCTTTACTTTTTGCATTTCAGCTTGAAAAGTCAAGTAACTTTCAGTTGTAGGCTTTTGCTTCATAATGTTACCAGCTCTTGTGATTTTTTTTTTCTTTTTTCTTTTTTTATCGTGTCTTGTGATATTTGGTGCTTTTCTTAAAGCCCCACCTCTTGGAGTGAGGTGATTACTTGTGAATCTCAGGGTTTTTTTTTTAAGAAAAGTATACTTTTTAGCCCTTATGGTTGTGGAGAAAAGTTTGAAAATCATGAACCCTAAAGGCTCAGTGACAAGAAGGCAACTAATATTTTTTTTATTTTTAAAAATCATAGGATTTTCAAGTCCATCACATTTTGGGGAATAGAATCATGATTTTTGAACACATAGGGTCAGCAGTATTGTGTTCTGAGTGCTGTGATGTTTTAGGTTTCAAATACTACAAAGGAATGTGCTTGTTTTAATAAAAAATATAAGAGAAAACAGTTTTTTAACGTATGGAAACGCTTGTACTAATCTTAACTTGCTTGCTTATATTTTAAAAGGGGGAGTACTTATGTATGTGGAAAAAAAAATACAGACTGCCTTGTTTACACTACCATGTTATATCACGTGGTAAAATATACACTTTTCTTCCTAGTGCAGATGCAACTTTAAGTGGAAGATTGACTAGCACCACTTCCTGGGAGGCTTGAGTGTTGATTGGGGATCTCCTATCCAAGTTTTGACCTAACCCAAATCTACTTAGCATATGATTAATGTTGATGCACGTCAACACCCAGGGCGGCTTGACTTTTCTTCCTTGTAGTTTAATGTCCTTTTCTTTGTTCCCTTTAGTTATGTCAAGGTTTTTCTTGGAATTAATTGAGAATATTTCACCTTAGATCTTTGTCAAGAAAAACTCACATCTATCTCCTCAGTATAATTTTTCAAATTCTCCTTTCTTCATATGTCTAAAAGATTCAGGTCAAATGTTAACTCGGTACCTTAAATGCAAGCTTTTGGATGTTCGAATGAATGGAGTGGTTTTCAAACTGGGGTAGATGAGTTTTCGTCAGAGGGTATGTGAGAAAAATCCTGTAATGGCCGACAACGCGCTGTACGTAGTAAGACTTGGCAATCAAGCAGAGGTATATTATGACCCTATCTCAGATGGAGGAATGCAGTAGACTACATAGTTTGGAAAGGTACATGCAGCCTAATAGTTTGAAAACCACTGAATTAATATAAGCTTTGTTTAGGCTTTTGGCATTCCTTTAGGGTCTCTTTGCATTGCTTACATGTAGAAAACTGTTGGGATCCTCATTGGTTATTTCATTGGGTGTGTTAGCATGTCTAGAAATGCCTCTGTTGGATGCAGTTTTGTTGTTCATAATGCTTTGGTGATGATCTCAGCTGCCTGAGCTAGGTGCCAGTTCCTGGTGGAGTAAGTGAGGCACCGCTCCTCTCTTTTTGATCAACAGTATCAGAACCAGCCCTGCAAATCACGTAATGTCTGTCTTTTGAAGTAGATCTTGACTTCAGGATTTTGCTGGTAGAGAGAGAGGTAAGGGAGGAAAATAGTGGAATGTGAGCATATCACATTTCTTCTCTCATCCTTCCCCTGCTGCCAACCTCGTGTCACGCCCCAATTAATAGCTTAAAATTATAATTAACTTTATTCCTTGCTCTGTACTCTGAGCAATTCCTCACATGTTCTAGATTCTTCCAAAATGACTGCTGGGGAATATTAAATTGGACACAGAAATTACGGATTTTAAGGACGCTAAGTGTTAGAAGATGGAAGGAAAAATTCTCTAGATAATCAGTTTTACTTAATAGTGATCAGGCGATAGGTGCCATTTGTGGAAACATGAAGAGTTATTTGGGGGACTTTAATTGAGAAATATTAACTTTCATCTTCGTTTATAACACACAGAACTTCTCAGCAGCCAGAAAATATTCTAATAAAATCTAATATTGACTATGGAGAGGACTAGCAATTCTTAAATAGATTGATCTACAGTATCCTTGAGTTACTACTGTCTTGCCAACAGCCTTTCAAGGCATGTGGTTCTCCCACAGCACTTGTCAAAGTTACTGGGCTAAATGCATCTCTGACTCTTCCTAGTCTTAGACCATCACCTCTCTTGGTGATCACATGATTCTCACACTGGACCTTTAGCCAGACAAGACAGAGTTGAGCTGGAGCCAGGCCGGAGCCATTGGGTGGGACCTCCAGAGGGGCACACTGATGTGGGCTTCAGCTGGTAGGTGACAATGCAGCTGGAGGTCCCACCCAATGGCTCCGGCCTGGCTCCAGCTCAACTCTGTGTCTCCTGTGTATCAGTCATGATCACCTGTACAGGTCTAATCTGTGTTCAGCGCCTGCAAGTCTGTTCCCTCCTGGGCAATGACCAGTAACTTAGTGATCAAACAGCCTCTTTAAATCAAAGTATTTCTTTATTTTAAATAAAATAATTTGGGCATGTACACGCTATCACTTATGTCGGTATGAATAAGCCACCCCCCTGAGTGACATTGCCGTTGTGGACAGCACTTCTCCCACCTTGCAGAGGTGGTTTTATTTTGCCAGTTGGAGAGCTCTCTGCTGTTGGCATAGAGCATCTTCACCAGACATGCTACAGCTGCACAACAATGCAGCTCTGCCACTGTAGCGCTCCTAGTGTAGACTAGCCCATTAAGCAAAAGCAGGTCTCCCTTTGGGGTCTGGCAGGCATAATCCTTTTCTTTACTTCACAAAACACTTGCCCCCTTGCTCCAGAGAGAGCATCCCCTTCCTCAAGCTGTTCAGTCCTTTTGATCTCCAAGTTCCTAGCCTGGCAAAACAAACCGTGCATCTTAATTGGAGACAGGATCAGTAAGATCCTCCATGCTAGTAATGTCCTCCATTGTCCTATAGTTCTTCCCCCAACCCACCCCCCCACTTTCAAAAAAGTGTTGTTTGGAGGTTGCTTATCTTGGATCCCTTCTGCTGCTGCTTCCCTGCATGTTTTTCCAGTAGCCTCCTTTGAGTTCAAGCATTATAGGTATGTGATAAACTTACCATTATCCCATTGTAAATTATAGCTGTATCAATAATTAGATTACATATCAGTATTCCTAGATTGTCAAGTAACTGCGATGTAATAATCACAGAAAGGTGAGAGCTAGAAAGGTCTTGCTGATTTTTAATGGACAATTCTGAGTGGCGTGAATTGTTCTAACTGCTCCCTCCACTCCCAGAGCTATCTAAGTATGACAATGAATGTTTATTCTGGAAAGTGGCCTCGGTGCTTCAGCTACTTCACTTACAATTACATCAATCAGTTAGAAGCCTGGGGTGCTGGATGGTGTTTATATGCATTCAGTTTTTGAGAAAAACAGGAGCTGGTGGTAATTATGACCAGATCCTACCTTCTGTGCCTTAACTACTTTCACTCCCAAACTTCCATCAGAACGGCACATTTTTAACAATTTAGACACTCTACTCAAATTGATGCACACTAAAATTTCAGTCTACATCACAAACTGCATTTATTTAGCAAGGAGTATATATATTTCAGTGCCAGGGGAATATCTGCAGTGGTTTGTATCTACACTGTTTGTATCTACACACACTTTTAAAGGTAGGGCGACAGCAAATCCTTGTCTTTTCGGGAATCTGTACAATCAAAATTTCCACACTGTTAACCTTTCCCATGAGGGTTAAGAGATTTCAGGATGCATCTAACTAAGGGTAGAAGTTGGTGTTTTGTAAGGTAATGGGACCAAAGATTTCCCAGTGACCAATCGTATCCCTTCCTTTTGTTCTCTTGTCAGCATTCTGCTCATTAAATTAATATTTTTCCCAGCAGGACTTAATCTCCTTATGTTGAAATGAAATTGTTTTAGTAACTCCACCTAGTTACAGGTAGGAGGAAGGAGCCTTTTCATCACACAGTACCTAGATGCAAGGCTGTTGAGATTCCTTCTTTGGTTCCCCTTGAAAAATTCAGAAGGAAAAAGTAGATGTTAAGGAGTGACTACTTAAAAAGAATAAGATGAGTGAAAAGTTCTTCTCTTTCCTAATCTTAGAGCCTCAGTCAGGACAGACTGATGTATGCTTAAGATAAGGGACTCTCTAATCTTTCAATAAATTACAGCAGCTGTAGATTTTATAATGTATGTATGACTTTAAATAACAGAATATACACTAACAACTTGAACCAGGGTATTACACCTTAACACTGTACATTCTGCAAATTTAGGCTTTTTATCGGCTATTTCCCTCTGTTAATTAAAGATGGGAAAATCTAGCAACTGTGTTTTGAAATGGCAACATAGCTTTACAAAGTATTAATCATAATGCCCTGACCCAAAGTCTATAACAGTTCAAAATGGCCTCTTATTTATCTTTCTAATACTTGACTATGGAAAGTGAAGTGCATAATTCTTCATGGTTCTCTGGTGCATTGCATCTAGGGATCTCAGAGCACGTCAGGAATTTGAATTAATTAAGCACTTAGATAAATAACCATCCTTCTTTTACAGATGGGTAAACTAAGGTGCAGAGGTGAGGTGACAGTCCTGTAGGAAGTCTGTGGCAGAGCCAGGAGTAGAACTCAGATCTCTACATAGAATTTAAGCCTTTCTGAGATGCTCAGATGGATAATTGTCTGAAAAGTGACTTGAGATCTTGGGCCTTCTACTGCATCCTCCCATCCAAAGCATCTCCTGGCACCTTTACTGTGCCTTAGCCTCTACTTCCTCCCGCAAGCCTCTACTTCCTCCCACAACCCCCGCCTCAAACAAATCCTTGTTGTATACCCAGTTTTAAATGAGATGATGTACTATGCAGGATGAAGAGAAAAGAATACAAAAAATGAGTACAGGATGATCAAGAGGTCTCATTAATATGTTTCAAGTTTACAAACTCAATGAGTGGTAAAGAAAAGAGCTAAAGATGAAATATATAGAGACAATATGCATAATTGGTAACATTTTGTTAATAATAGATGTGACAGCGAGGTGTAGAATCTATTAAACTCTCAGATATGAAAATCTATGTAGATTATTAGTTAATAAGTAACATATTGTGTTTGTTCACGACTTTGAAGCTGGTCAGACCAAGATTGTGGTGCTTTTATATTAGTTCCAAGGAAGATGAGTTAATCCCTGTAAATCCCTGATTACTGTGTCCCTTGCCAATATTACACAGTCAAACTGGAGAACAAATTGCAACAGTTGCAAACACTTTCATGTGATAGTGGTTCAGAAGTGAACACATCTAAGATGAAGTGGATGTGGAATGAGCATTGTGCAGCAGGAATCATCACTCTAAATGGGACAGTAATTGAGGAGGTTGATAAATATATTTACCTGGATCAGCAGCTCAACAGAGACTACTCATCCAAAGGGGAATGCGGTAGGAGGAGAAGGGTGGGGTAGGCAAGTTTCAACAAAAGAAAGACGTCTTTAACAGATGATAAACAGCCCATGAAGAAGAGGAAAGAACTGTTTACTACTGTTCTACCAGCAATGATATACGGACCGGAAAGCTGGTCAATGACAAAAGTGGAGGAAGAAAAATTTACAGTCACCAGAGAGCAATGGAAAGGCAAATGTGTAAGATCAGAAGTATACAGAGGTGACAGATGTAGTGCCGGCGATGTACAACACAAAGTGGAGATGGGTGGGTCCTGTAGTCTGCAGACAAAACAATAGGTGGACAACCCGCATCAGTGACTCAGTCCCCAGCGACCACAAGCAACTGCTGGGCAGACCAAAAAAGCGCTGGGCTGATCTCATGACAGAACTCTTTGCCCAGAAATGGCAAGAACGTGCTGGCAACAAAACGGAATGGTGTGGCGTCGACTTGCGTTCGTAGAGGGATGGACAAGGACAAGCTGGACAAAGGTGAAATTTTATATCTATTTAAACAAGAGATTCTCAGCTCCTGGCTCTGGAGCTTCAAAAGGCATGCGGCGGCCTTGCTGACAGCACTCATTGTGTTCATGAGTCTGATCAGCACTCTCTTCGTTCTCTGTCTCTGGTGAGACTGTAGGGGGAGTGTTTAAAAAACAGGACTACTGTTGCTTTGACCTGTCCTTCATGGTTCCAGAGAGGAGGGAAGCAACATTACTTCCCCTTTCAGAATCCAGGAAGACCGTAACAGGTGAGGGAGAGAGAACTCCTTCCCTGTTATCTCCCTTCTTCTCAGGAACTATAAGACTCCCTCAGTTACAGAGAACCAACAGATACTCATGGTGCAGTATCCTAATATGCTTTGTGATAATGTGGGATCAGTCGTGACAAAGCAACATGATGTGACTGTTATGTGTGTGTCTACAACTCATTTGGTGAGGTGGCTCTTTAAGGTTGATTAACAGATCAAAACCAGTGCCCAGTGGACATTACTTGAAGATGTATTATAATACAATTTATAGCTTTAAACCTTGGTGAGCATAATCCTTGACTAGCATTATCAAGGTCACCCTAACTAGTTATATTTATCTGTCAAGGTGTGCTGTGTAGGCAGATAAATACCTTTTTAAGGAGAAACTTCTTAACTTAATATTGAGAATCTTTTGGTTTATGTTTTTTAGACGATTTGAAATGCAATTTACCATGTTAGTCTGTGCATTTACTAAAAATCTTATGCAGTAAATGAGTTTCCTGCAGTGGTCCTAATAGTTTCCAGTCTTCTGAAGGCAGGTCAGAAGTGCAAAAGATTGAAACAAATTTCATTCAATTTACTTTAAATAGACATAACTATTAAAATATCAGAGGTGCGCACATCCAGAAATATGTCCCTAAAGAGAGAATATTTTATAAAATATAGAATGACTCATAATGCTAATCTGGCCTGAACTTTACAAAAATTTCAAGAGAAAAATCATGCTTTGTGATTCAAACAGGATTGGTATCTAGATAAATATGCTCTGCATGAAGACAGAATTCTTCTTTTCATGCTACGGATAGTGTAGTTCTGGTTGGAATATGTTGAAATGCAATTATAATTAGAAAAGTAGCTATGTTAACTCATAGAAAAGTGAAAATGGCAACAGCAGATCTTTCTTGTCTGAGAAAAGTGTTTCTGTTTAGTTTACTGATGAAATTAGGGTTTTATTCTTGTAGCTCTGCAAAGTCAACACTGTTATGGAAGAGTGAGCTGAACCCTATTCTACCTTGTCCATCATCAATTGAATTGTTAACCAAGTTTCAAATGCAAAATATTTACTGTTGATACATGAACTGCAAATAGCACAATCACGTAGCAGGATGAGCTTTTTGTGCTGGCAGTTACAAAAACATTCTTTTAAGCTGAGCAAATGTGATCTGGTGTTAGTAAGAAAGAATAAACATAGAACTGTAAAATGCAGATTTTTTAGCATAGCTTTTTTATAACAGAACTGCTTTTTAAGAACATGTCTCAAATCAACAGGTTAAAAAAAATTAGGATGATTCATAGTACCAGCATTAAATGACATACGCGGTATGTAGGGAGACAAAACAAGATTGATGTAACCTTCTAAACTTTGGGCTACTCATTACTGTACTATCTTGACTTTTTTCCTGTGTTGACTACAAGTAGCCAAACATGGACTCCAAAATGCCAGCCTATATAATGTAGTCTGAAATTTTATTTATTTATTTTGATTTAAATAATAACTAAAGAGATCTGTCTCAAGTTTTGTGTCCTAATACATTGCTAACAATACAGTTAATATCTCAGCAGGATTAAAATGGTAACAGTTGATCAATTTAGTTTAAAATGACCCCTCATACAAAGGATGTTGCATCAATGCTGGCTGTTGCATTTTGCTTTATTATTTGAGATGCTTACAGCCTTTTTCCTGGCTAGCATCCACCTTACACTTGTTACTGTTTCAGTAAAGGTTTGCAGCTAAAAATACAGATTGATTCTTGCACTCAGTCACATGTCAAGTTCAGCAAAGCATCTAATTGCCAAGTAGCTAATTATCTTAAGTGGGTATGTACATGGAGAGATCCTGTTGTGATTTCATAGTACCAAAATGGTTGAATTTAAATAGTAAGTGGGTAAGAACATAAAGTGCATTGTGGCTTACATGGGAACAATTCTGTAAAATGAATGTATGCAAACTTTCAGATTCATCTTTTGGTTTAATTATTGTAATACTAGCACTGACTTTGACACTTAGTGGGATATTGTATACCAAAGTATTCTTTCATTGAAAATTGTAGGCCAACATTTTCAAAAGTGTTTAGTGATTTTGTGTGTCAATTTTTGGGTTCTCAACTTGACACCTTAGTATGAGAGGGAAAGGAGGCCAGGAGAGCTGGCTGTATTTTAAAGAAGCCTCATTGAGGGCGTAGGAACAAACCATCCTGATGTGCAGAAAGAATAGCAAATATGGCAGATGACCAGCTTGGCTTAACAGAGAAATCTTCGGTGAGTTTAAATACAAAAAGGAAGCTTACAAGAAGTGGAAACTTGGACAGATGACTAGAGAGGAGTATAAAAATATTGCTAGAGCATGCAGAGGTGTAATCAGGAAGATCAAAGCCCAATTAGAGTTGCAGCTAGCAAGATACGTAAAGGGTAACAAGAAGAATGTCAGGGAAAGTGTAGGACACTTACTGAATGGAGGAGGCAACCTAGTGACAGATGGTGTGGAAAAAGCTGAAGTACTCAATGCTTTTTTGCCTCGGTCTTCACAGACAAGGTCGGCTCCCAGACTGCTGCGCTGGGCAGCACAGTACGGGGAGGACGTGAGCAGCCCTCAGTGGTGAAAGAACAGATTGGGTACTATTTAGAAAAGCTGGACATGCACAAGTCCATGGGGCTGGAAGCAATGCATCCGAGGGTGCTGAGGGAGTTGGCTGATGTGATTGCAGAGCCATTGGCCATTATCTTTGAAAACTCATGGCAATCGGGGAGGTCCCAGACAATTGAAAAAAGGCAAATATGGTGCCCATCTTTAAAAAAGGGAAGGAGGAGAATCTGGGGAACTACACAGCCTCATCTCAGTCCCTGGAAAAATCATGGAGCAGGTCCTCAAGGAATCCATTTTGAATTACTTGTAGGAGAGGAA
>NC_133790.1:6574117-6577896 GCF_003597395.2 Chelonoidis abingdonii
ATGCTTTCTTAAAATCAGGCCCCTCTAACGTGTCTCAAGTGGGGTGCCTTAAAGAGCAATTACAGAAATAAGTCAAATTATGACTTTATGCAACTCAAAATTGCCACTGCCATGCATTCAAAAATGAGCCAGACCCAAAAAAATTCATGAGAATTATACAATAATAAATATGGCTGCATTTTTATTTACCTTTTGGTTATTGAGTGTAGGTTTCACATTTTCAAGCTTTTCTCTGAAACCATGTGGGCTAGAAACTTATTTTTTACAGAACCTGGGTCTCTAAGGAGAACACCAAATATTGTGAGAGCTGGAAATACAGGTACTATAAGTGACTGAGGCTGGTCTCAGGAAATAGCAGCAGTTATACAATTGCAAAATAAAACACAGAGATGCAAAGGGAAAACATTTTCACTGAATTTAGTTCCTAACAAAGTAGTTATTGCAAGAAGCAAATACTAAAGCAATGCCAAGAAATATATTTTGTTTAGAATTGAAGTTTGATGGCAGTTTTAAATTATGAGAAACATTTTCAAAAAAACAAAATCCCATGGACTTTTAGATATTAAAATCACTCGGAGTCAAAGTCCTCTATGGTGGGTCCTAACTAATGTTGATTTCAATATTTAGATATTTTTGAAAATATAACCCTCAATTTTATAGAAGTTTGTTTTGTGGTCACTTAAACTAGCTACTCTGTGGTATAAACAGTAAATCTGAATGCTGAAGGCACTTTTTTATTCAAGGTAAAGTATCTGCCTTTGGAACTTTATTTTGTGGTGTTGTAAATGTATGTAATCGTACAAAGTACTGCTTTGCTGCAAGGGTTTGAGCTCTGTGTAATACTTGTGAACCAAAAGGCAGCTCCTCGCTCCTCCTCCTAATTTTCAGTCTTTAAACCAATCTCATGATTATTTGAGGTATGAATTTTTTTTATTTTTTATTTTTTTTTAATGCTTAGAGTTGGTGATACTGGTGTAAAACTAGTGTTATAGAAAGCACCACAGATGTGAAACAAAGTTAAGAAATTACTTTCGGGCTGATGTTTTAAACAACTCTTCCTATGCTGAACCATTTTAACTCAAGAAAAATGAATTTTCTAGTTTTTGATGGGCTGTGTTGAAACTCATTTTCCATAATTTTTTTTTTTTTTACCAGTTTACACCAAATGAAATTCTTACTTATGGCTTCTTCACAATATGCTCAGGTTTTCCTTTCAGATATTTGCCATGCAACCAGCACACTAGTTGAGTCTTACATTGTAGAATTACATATTTATGTGCCCAATCTCTTAAAAACTCTAAAAAGGTTGTGTAAAGTAGGTAGCTTTGTAGGCAGCGGTCCTTAACATTCATATAACTTCTGCAAAGGATCAGTATGCTTAACAAAATTAACACACTGAAATTATTTCTTCTTTAGAATTTGGAAATCTTTTCGCATTGAAAAGCATATGCCAAGGGCATTTAATCTCTTAAATGAGTTGATTATGAGTTTAATTTTGGTGGTCTTAATGAATCTTTTGAATAACTCATGCATGACTTGCTGTGGATGAATGTACACAAAATAATTGTTTCACACTAGTTATTCTACATGTACACCTAGTATGAGAAATAATGTTCTAGCAGGAAAGCATGACGCAGACAGTCAAGGTGTGTATGTTTAGATATATAATTATTGGGAATAGGAGATTTGGGCTAGGCAGTGTTGAGTTGATTTAAGTAGCAGACTACTTCATTCTAGATTGTGAAATTGATAATATGTGGCTAGGGCGTTCTCCATGTAAACTCTGCATTTATCCTTTGGCTTAGTTGGTGAGCTGAAACATTGGCCAAAGAAGATACTACTTTGAACTGTAACAAAACCATAGGTGCAAACACAATAATTATCAGTTAAAACCATATACGACTGTGATAATACTATCTATAAGGAGGGAGAGTCTAGAAGAAGTAGAGCACTGTGCTGCCTTTCAGGTGATGCCAACTAAGTTTGTTTAAAAAATTATCTATTCTTATCTCTCTTCTTGACATGATTGTATCGGTCTTAAATGGACTCACTGAGGGTGTAGCTTTTTAAACCAAGTGTTGTACACTTAATTATGGTGACTGTAATGGCTTTTAATTTAGAAGTATTTATAATATTTAAGAAGACCATGATGAACAGCCCGTTTCACCCACAGAACATTTCTTCCTTTGATTGTTTCAAACAGTTTGCTTTGAGCCAATGTGAACAGAAGCAGAAATGTTTCTAAATGTCATACTGTGGCATGCATACTGTCTGAGACTATTGAGAGAGCCTGACCACAATAGCTATAAAGTGTCACGGTAAAATTAGTATTCTGAATTTAATTAATTAACATCTTGTATGATTGGCTGGAGCTAAATGTGCTTCATCTTCCTCTTTCTTCCTGGTATATTGTTAGGGTTCCAACTTTCTACTTGCACAAAACCGAACACTCTTGCCCCGCCCCCTTCTCCGAGGCCCCATCCCTGCTGAGGCCCTGCCTCCACTCACTCCATCCCCTTCCTCCCTCTGTCGCTTTGCTCTCACCACCCTCACTCACTCATTTTCAGCAGGCTGGCTCAGGGGGTTGGGGTGTGGGAGGGATTGAGGGCTCTGGCTGGAGGTGCAGGCTCTGGGGTGGGGCTGCGGATGAGGAGTTTGGGGTGCAGGAGGTTGCTCTGGGCTGAGATTGAGGGGTTGGGAGGGCGGCAGGGGGTTGGCGTGCAGGTGGGGGCTCGGGTGCAGGCTCCGAGCGGCGCTTACCTCAAGCAAGTCCCGGAAGCAGAGGCATGTCCCCCCTCTGGCTCCTACGTGGAGGCTCAACCAGGTGGCTCTGTGCACTGCCACTGCCACTGCCCCTGCAGCTCCCATTGGCCATGGTTCCCAGGCAGTGGGAGCTGTGAAGCCAGCAATTGGGACGGGGCAGTGTGCAGGAGGGGGGACATGCTACTGCTTCCAGGAGCTGCACAGAGACACAGCAGGCAGGGAAGCCTGCCTTATCCCTGCTGCACCTCCAACGAGACTTTTAACGGCCTGGTCAGAGGTACTGACCAGAGCAACCAGTGTCCCTTTTCAACCAGGTGTTCCAACTGAAAAACAGACACTTGGCAACCCTATATACTCTGACTGAAATTTTCAAAAATTACTACAGAGTTTAGATGCCTCCGTTTTTGAATGCCCAACCTGAGATACCCTAAAGAAGCTGGATTTTGAGAAAGTACAGTAGAATCTCTGAGTTCTGAATACCTAGGGAATGGAGGTTACTTGGAACTCTGAAATGTTTGTAACTCTGGACAAAAAGTTATGATTCTTTCAAAAGTTTACAGCTGAACTTTTGACTTAATACAGCTTTGAAACTTTACTATGCAGAAGAAAAATGGTGCATTTAACCTTCTTAATTTGAATGAAACCAGCACAGAAACTGTTTCTTACATTGTCACTTTTTTTTAAAACTTTCCCTTTATTTTTTTTAAAGTAAGTTACATTTAACACAGTATTATGTCCTGTGTGCTGCTTATAAGCATAACAACTATACTGTACAGTATCTGCATGAGCAGCAGAGAATCCTGTGGCACCTTATAGACTTAACAGAGGTTTTGGAACGTGAGCTTTCGTGGGTGAATACCCACTTCGTCAGACGCAGGTAGTGGAAATTTCCAGGGGCAGGTATATATATGCTAGCAAGCAAGTTAGAGATAACGAGGTTAGTTCAGTCAGGGAGGGTGAGGCCCTGTTCTAGCAGTATAGGTGTGAAAACCAAGGGAGGAGAAACTGGTTCTGTA